>NC_083837.1:6723326-6886345 GCF_015708825.2 Lethenteron reissneri
TTGCCTATATCACTGTCGAGTGGAAACAAACGTTTTTAGGTGAAAACGGGCCGATTTGCGATTGCTAATCAATTAACCATCACTAACGTTAGCTATCATAGAGAAGTAAGTGACTTGGAAAGTTAATTAGCCGCACATTTACCCAACCACTAACAATGGCGCTCACGGGGTATTCAACTAACATTAATGTCTTTATTACGTTATATTTGTCAGAAAGCTCACGTGAAGTCTGACTAAAGTGTCAATAATTTATGTTGCGCTGCATGTGTCATATTTGTCGACAGCAGTAGCTTTCATTTATTGCATATTATTGTAGTATAGTGTATAGCTGTACTTATGATAAAGAGCATTATTAGTGTTTCTTTGATTCAAGTGCAAGCAGTTGTATTACAGTCAGCTTTCATTCACAGTGAGTGTCATCATAAGCAAAAGGAAGGGTGGCAGTGACATCAGTTTTTTGGGCTGCTTCAGAAAAGAAGAAAAGTAAGTTGAGAGCGGTGAGAAAATGGGTACCAGTCAGATGATATAAGTTTACAGTAGTACAAGAGATGAGTCAAGGTTTCTCAATATAATATTAATTGCCCTTCAGATCAGAAATGGTTATTAATCCATTCCTGAACATCATGGCAAGAAACACCACTTGTTTACTGATAAGATTTCTTCCATGTTCGCTTTGGTGCATTCAGAGTAAAGAGAGAGAGAGGGAGAGAGAGCATGAGGATGCCGACAGGGCAGTGTGAGTAGGTGAAGACCGAATAATGACACCACAACAGTCTAATCCTAATGTTAATTAAGCTGATATATTCCTCTAAGTACGGTATGGCTTCTCAGGTGTATTTCAGAAAATACAATCAAGCAGGGAGAGTGAGTTTGAGACAATTACAGAGAGACAGAGAGAAGCAGACAGGCAAGTGACGATGAAGGTGCAGGAGAGGGTGGGGAGGAGCTTGGACCTCGCCCAAATCAGCCAAATGTTAATGTCATACCTACTGTTTGGTTCTTTCGGTAAAGTCACGTAGTTAGAAATAAAATAAAAAATCACGACGTTTCGATCGCAACTCAAGCGGTCGTCATCAGACAAAGGAGTCAGCCTCTAAAGGCAAACTGTTTATAAGGGTTTGGGGATGGGCGTAGCCCAAGTGTATCAACAGCACCAGTACCATGGGCGGTGCACTCGGGACTTCTGCAGTCACGAAAGCTTCAAATCAAGAATGTCATACCTAGTCAAATCCTATCAAATAGGACACTCTACTTTCAGGAGAAATGGTTGAAAGATTATACTTGGTTCCATTACAGCCCCTACTTAAAGGGGGTACTCTGTTTCTATTGTGCAACACAAAAGTCTAAGCTTGCGTCAAAAGCAGATTCAGCTTTTGTCAAGACTGGCTTTCAAAATTCGAAGAAGGCACTGGAGAAATGTAGTGCACATGAAGACAGCCAGTGTCACAAATTAGCTGTGATGACTCAGATTCAGGAGCCAAACCTGTTAATGTGCAACTTTCACGTGAACTTGAAAGACAGCAGCAACAAGCGAGGAGAAATCTTATGAAGATTGTTGGGGGTGTGAAGAATTTGCCACGGCAAGGTCTGGCTTTTCGAGGCGTTGATAAGGAGAGTGGGAATTTCAGCCGGCTTCTAAAGTACAAGGCAGAGAGTGATGTAGAGCTGACCACCTGGCTGAAAGGTCACTTTGATTTCACCAGTTCCCAAATGCAAAACGAAATTTTTAAGCTGGTGGGCAATACAATCGTCAAAGAAATTGTGTCGGAAAAAAACATCAATACCAGTGGTCCAGCTCGCATTAATCTTTGATGGCACCCAGGATATATCAGGAGTTGAGCAGTAGTCAATATGTTTGTGCTTTGTAGATGCAGATCTACAACCAAAGGAAGAATTCCTGGGACTCTATGAAGTGTCATCAACGACAGGGCAAAATATACCCAAGATGGCATGTGATGTGATGATGCATCTAGGCCTTCCTCTGTCCCAACTTCGATGGTGCTGCAAATATGACTGGACGATTGCAGGGGGTGCAAGCCATTTTAAGGAAAGAACAACCGCTGGGTATGTATTGTCACTGTGGTCCACACTGCGTGAACTTAGTAACGCAGGCTGCCTGTGCAGCCTCTCCCCCAGTAAGATAATCAATGGGTCTGGTGCATGAATTGGGGAGCTTCTTTAATCAATCTGGCAAGTTCAAGGTGATTTTCCAGGAAATCGCAAAATCAGAGCATGGTTTCACCTCGTTGAAACCCCTCTGTCCCACCAAGTCGACTGTTCGCACCCCTGCCTTACGCTCAGTTCTCAGCCAGTATGAGTCAGTGCTGACAGCCCTTGAATAAATGGCATCATGCAGCTCATCTGACACTTCAACTAAGTCCAATGGTCTTCATGGAACATTTCTAAAAGGGAACACTGTCCTCGGCCTTGTAATGGCTGAAGACCTATGGGGGATTTGGAGTGACTGAACACCTCCCTGCAGCTTAGGAAACTGTTTCAGGCATGTTGGAGGATGTGGACCATGTCAAAACAAGCATGCAGGACAAGCGAATGGAGGATCACATTATTTTCTTGTTCGCAAAAGCAACTACTATGGCAACAAAGTTGGACCAACAACCTATTCAGATGCCTCATATCCGCAAACCTACAAAGCGTTGCACCGGTCAGGCTGTAGACATATCCATCCGGATGCGCAGTCTTTTTACAGAGCCCAATTGTACAACGCCTTGGACACAGTGAATACTCAATTCATAGAGATGTTTGATCAAGCTGGATACCACAATCTGCAGCAGCTTGAAAATGTGCTGCTACGCAGAGACGTGGACAAGGTGGTAGACGAGTATCCTGAGTTGAATTCAAGATTACTGCAGGTGTAGCTGGCCATGTTTGGGGCTAATTACACAAATCAAACGGGCTCAGATGTTGCTAGCATTATTAGGAAATTGTGCCAGAGGTGAGAGGTCTCTTCAGTCAGGTAGAAGCTTTAGTAAGGCTTCTGCTGGTCATCCCTGCCTTAAGACATGGCTTATATCTTTGATGAGTCAAACAAGGCTGAATAATGTGGCCATGTGTCACGTGCACCAGGAGAAACTGGACAGATTTGACCTTGAAGGAATATTCCGGTCATTTATCGGTGTCAACGATAAGCGCAAATAGGCCTTTGGATCCTTTGCTTGAAGATGACAAGTCAAAACACTTGTCATTGCCTGGAGAGGAGATGAGAGGATAGGAGAGGAGAGCAGAAGAAAGGAGCAGAAATGACTGCAGAGCAGGGGAGAGGCAAAGAGATGACTGGAGAAGAGAGGAGAATATAAGACCAGAGAAGAGGAGACGAGAGGGCTGGGGAGGAGAAGATAGGAGAGCAGAGCAGAGCAAACGCCCCCCGCTGCTGCCCACCCAAGTTTACTTGTAATATGTAAATAAAACAACAATTTGCTCAAGCTTGGCACAATATCTGGACATGTCTTCATATAACAATGCATAGATTTCTGTTTATATGATTTTGGTTATGGTTGTACTTTATTAATCCCTAATCTCTGCCATTAGATACAATGAAACAAGAAAAGGTAAAAATAAGAAAAAAAACACAATTTGACATTTTGGTAAAAAAAATCCATCCTATGTGTTAGTGAATTTTTTTAATATTTTAGGCAGGAAATGGCAGGAAATGAGTTTTCAAATTAAGATTTTTTTTTCTGGGGGGGGGATTTTGAACCCCCCCAATGTTGACTCCATGGCTACGGCCTTGGTTCCAGGCCCGCGTCGCATGGCTGGGCTTTCAAGATTTGCTTTGGGATGGCTCGCCAATTGACCCCGGGACTTGCCTGCTGATGTGTTCGTGATTGCTTCATACATATATACGTGTGTGTCTGTGTGTGTGTGTGTCTGCGCGTTTACTTGTATGTGTGGTAGTGTAGCGGTTAGCGCGCTGCGCTACAAACCCAGCGACCCAGGTTCAATTCCTGCTCACGGCCAACACTGTCAGTGACGATTATCTGAACCGGTCCTGGGCCTCCCCTAGGTCAACTCAGCCTCAAATTAGTGCCTGGTGCGGTGTGTAAACATCGCCACTGGGGAGACAAAGGCGGTCGGGTGTGGTGCTGGCCACCTACCTCGTGTGCCATGGCAGCCTTCATCGGGTACTACTCGTTAACAGCACTTGCCCCAACAGTCTGTGAAGGCTACATGGGAGATCTTTGTCTTTATGCAATTTGTTATAATTTCAAAAGTGGGGTGGGGGGGATCAAGATAGTTAACGTCATAGCACATAGTAGGAGGCTTTCGCGACCAATATCATCCATAATGAAGTTTTTTTGTTGTAAATATAAATGTGTCAATACTCTTTGGTTCTTTCTTTAAAGCCACGTCGGTATAAAATAAAATAAATCACGACGTTTCGGGCGCAACACAAGCGTCCGTAATCAGCATCCGTAATCAGGTGTTGCGCCCGAAACGTCGTGATTTATTTTATACCTACGTGACTTTACCGAAAGAACTAAAGAGTATGGATTCCTGCAGTCACGAAAGCTTCAAATCAAGATATAAATGTGTCGTCAAAACCGCCGCCACCCGACACAGCCAATTATCCATCAGGTCGCCGAGCTTGTGACCAGCGGCTCGCTCTGTTCGAGAAGCCGGTGTCGATCGTGGGCAGCTCCCAGCCCAAGACCTCGGCGCTCCGACTTCGGAGCCACCCAGCGACCTCCTCGAACCTTTGGCTCCCCAACAAAATCAAACTTTTGCTTCTTCTCCTCTTCTCTTTCTCCCCGCCAACCCGCAGGAGAGCGTCCGTCAACCGGCAGACGATACGGCGGCGGCCCACGATGATGCGGGAGAAGGCGGGCCGGCGTCAGGCGGTGCGGGGCCCCGCGTACATGTTCAGCGAGCGGGCCACGAACCTCACGGCCGAGGAGGAGCGCTTCCTCGACGCGGCCGAGTACGGCAACATCCCCGTGGTGCGCCGTATGCTGGAGGATTGCGGCGCTGGCCGCTCGCTCAACGTCAACTGCGTGGACTACATGGGCCAGAACGCCATGCAGCTCGCCGTGGGCAACGAGCACCTCGAGGTGGCCGAGCTGCTGCTCAAGCGCGACAAGCTGTCGCGGGTCGGCGACGCACTCATGCTCGCCATCAGCAAGGGTGCGCGGAGGCCCCTGTCCGAGTCGCGGTGTGCCGTCGACCGCAGTCGTGTCGTCGTGGTCTTGTCATCACAGTCCTGTCGTCGCGGTCGTGTCGTCGTGGTCATGTCATCGCGGTCGTGTCATTGCGGTCCTGTCATTCAAGTCATATCATTGTGGTCATGTCATCGTGGTCATGTCATCGTGGTCATGTCATCGTGATCATGCCATCGTGGTCATATCGTAGTCATCTCATCGTGGTCCTATAATCGTAGTTATATCATCGTGGTCATCCCAATGTGGTCATGCCAGTGTCATTGCGTTACTGCCGTGTTAGAAGACAGTGTTGTTGACTACATTTTTCGGTGGGGGGGGGGGGGGTAAATTCACTCGAGGCGCCTCGCAAGTACCCAATTAGCTGTTTTCTATTGTTGACGTCATCACATCGAGCACCGAATCGCTGCAACAGTTCTTCGAGCAGGGTAGAAGGCCACAATCTCGTTTCTCGCCTCAAAGTCGCCCAACACCCCGTACCCCCATCGAACCTCGCAGCGAATCACCAAACCAGCGGTGGGCGGCAGACGAATCGTTCCATTCCCCGCGGAAGATCGAATTAAGCGGCTCGGGTTTTGTAAATGGTTTACGCGCGCTGCGTTCTACTTTGCGAGGAGGTGAGCTCGTGACAGGGCATCACATATGATTAGTGTGAAAAGCATGAATAGGTGTTTACCCATTCCTGGCAATATAACAGGAGGTGTGTTAACATGTTCAAACGCCAAATAGATGCCTTTTGCACACACGTACTTGTGGTGAGCATGCAAACAAACATGCTCTTATAATGTACGTATTGTTATTCTTAGGTTTTTTCGGTAAAGTCACGTAGGTACCTACGTGACTTTACCGAAAAAACCTAAGAATATGAATCCTTGCAGTCACGAAAGCTTCAAATCTAGAATGTACGTATTGTCTTTGAAACTGATTGACCTACACCAGAGGAAGCGGCCTTCTTATCAATTTCAAAGACAGTGCGCACATTATCAGAGCATGTTTGTTTGCATGTACGTGTGGCTAATAATGCAGACTCGATTACTTGCAAAAGGCATATATTTGGTGTTTGAACAGCTTAACGCCTCCTGTGTTATTGCTAGAAATGGTAAACCCTATTCTTACTTTTCATACGTCGATACCGGCAAAAGAAAAGGTACCGTGATAAATATGATGAGTGTGTTGACGCGTGGTAAGCCGGCTCGGGAAGGGACATAACGTACCAGCAATGGAACTGCTTGAGTGGTATTTGTGTGCTTTTATTGGGGACTGGGAATAGCTCTTCGGCTGTTGGTAACGTCCCGTTCCAGCAAGCGGAAAATCACAAAGGGTCGCGACCTGGAGTCATCGTGTGTTGCGACTGATTCATTTCAACATGCTTATTGGATTACTGGACTGATGCTCGTGCCGCCTCACAGTAAGAAGGGCCTGGGTTTGATTTCCGATTCGCACTCCATCCTGTGTGATGTTCTGCATTATCTCCTCTTCTTTTCCACGTGGGTTTGCTCCTAGTTCTCCCATAGCAAATAAAAAAAACACAGCGTAACTGCTCTTGGCCAAAAACAGCGCAATGCGGAGAGATTTCCTGCAAATCACTCAATTGGGATTGCACACAGCAACAGCATCACCCCCTGCTCTGAAAAAAAACCTGCCAGGACCCTCCTGGCAGGCGAGGCTTTCCTGGGTGAACGAGTGGAAGAACAATGATCACGATGATCACCCTAATGATGATCATGATGATCACCATGACGACAACAATGACGCCGCGCGGTGTGCGTTTCAGGCTACGTGCGGATTGTGGAGACCATCCTCGCCCACCCGGCCTTCGCCGGTGAGAAGCGCCTCATCCTGAGCCCCCGGGAGCAGGAGACGCAGGACGACGACTTCTACGCCTACGACGAAGATGGCACACGCTTCTCTCCCGACATCACCCCCATCATCCTTGCAGGTCGGCTGTGGATACCTCGGGGGCGGGGGGGGGCGGGGTGTGATGATGTTCAAGATAATGATGATGATGATCACAATGGTAAACGATGATCACGATGATCGTGATGATCACGATGATCGCGATGATCATCATGATAATCATGATGATAATGATGGTCACGATGATCATGATGATCACGATGATCATGATAATCATGATGATCATGATTATCACGATGATCGCGATGATCATCATGATCATGATAATCATGATGATAATGATGGTCACGATGATCATAATGATCACGATGATCATGATAATCATGATGATCATGATAATCATGATGATAATGATGATCGCGATGATAATGATGGTCACGATGATCATGATGATAATGACGATCACGATGGTCACGCTGATTATGATAATCACAATGATGATGATGTTCATGATGATGATGATGATCATAATGATCATTGTGATCATCGGGGGGTGGGGGGGTCACTACTGACTTCTACACCGGGAAATGTTGCAGTCGCTGAGTGAGCAACTGGAAAGGCGATCCCAGGCCCTAAACAACACTTTAGCTTCTTTAGAACTGCTTGTATGTGTTTAGTTTGTTGTCCTTTCCCCGCACCTCCGATTAGCACAGTTGGCTATGTACAGGGGCGTCCCTAGACCAGCTGCCAGCAACTGGCAGCACCCTAGGCGAACCATGAAGTCAGCACCACTATCCCCAGACCCCAAGGGCAGATCTAAGCCTGAGGTTTTTGGTAAACTGGGAAACACTTTACATCTTGACTTAAAGCTTTCGTGACTGCAGGAATTCATATTTTTGGGGTCTTTCGGTAAAGTCAAGTAGATAGGTTAAAAATAAATAAATAAAAATCTATTGCGACGTTTCGATCGCAACACAAGCGACTGTGATCAGTGGAAAAAAGGGGGGAACACCACGAAAGGCAAGCTGTTTTTACAGGTTTAAAATGGGCGTAGCCCAGGCGTCCTGGTATCAGAACGAAGTGGGCGGGGCACAAGTGGCCTGGGGCCTGTGCAAGCGTAGATGGTGATGTTAATGTGGATTCGGAATTAAGAGAGGGGGAGCCGCATGAGACGTGGAGAATTTAACAACTTGTGCTACTCCCGATGCATGGGCGACACCGCAGGAACTGAAATTGCTTGTCACATCTTTGGTAAAATAAAACCAACATCGGAAGGTGACAAGATGGAAACATCACAGCCAGTTATGACTTAAACTGATTGATGACGTCCTTCTAGTGATTGCTGAGTTTGTACCCATCCTCTCGGTGAAAATTGTGTCTGTATATATGGATGGCTTCATGAAATAATCTTTGTTGATAGCCAGTGGGCTTGCAAAGTACCTTCGTCTTAGAGAAATGGGAAACACTTTGCCCCTATTTTTCGTTTAATGTTTTTTTAAGCGTATTCTTCTTTAAACAGAGGCATAACTATTCAGTTTGCCCGTCCATTTGTCCAACCAATACATTCTCAGGAATGTTGAGAAATGAATTATAATTCATATTCCCTCTGTGCGCGCACAGAAATTGAAATAATTAAAATTGTATCCTCGAATTTGGCGCCTCACTTGACTTGGTGCCCAAGGCGACCGCCCAAGTTCGCCTGTACAGCGCAAAAGAAGGTCAACATCAATACACACATCATCGTGATCATCACGATCATCGCTATTTTGCTCGTTCACGCCGCCTATTTTTGTTTTGCTCCAATTGCAATTCCGTGGTGGTGATGACCTCCCAGCGGGGGTCACCCTTTGCTAATGAGATATATTGTAGGTCCCTGCCTGCCTCTCTCTCTAAACTAAACTATAATCCAATTTTTTTTTATTGTGGCAGGTAATGGCCACTGAGCAATGTGTCTCTTTTTGCAGAAGCGACCTGGGCCACAAATGAGAGCTCAACGAAGTGGATTATCATTATCACTTGGAATGTATGGTGGACAATAACTCTTAAACGCGTGACTTTGATTCTAAATCTGGGGGAAACTGGAAGACCTGGAGTAAAATCCACGTGATCACAGGGAGAACATGCAAACTCCAAATATGCAAGCATCAGGGTTGGGGTCGAACCAATGCCTGCATACCAGGCGAGGGAGTTAACATCTCGCCACCATAAAGGCAAGACTCAAGTGAAATTGTCTGCTGATTGTAGCTCAACCAAGTGGCTCATCATCACGTGGGCATTTATAGCAGCCAAATACTCTTAGACGCACGTTGATTCTAAATGTGGAGGGAAAAAACCAGAGGACCCGGAGAAACATCCACAGGGAGAGGGAGAGAGAATACGCAAACTAAAAATATACGGCAGGCATCTTAAGGGTCGGGATCTGAACCCACGACCTCCTGCATACCAGGCGAGGTAGTTGACATCTCGCCGTTAGCGGCACCCTCTCGTGTCACACCAAACCGGCACTCGCCTTGACTGCGTCGTCCACTGCGCGTGTCGCCCCCCCCCTTTCCCCCCCCCCGACCCCCACCGCGTGCTTCCAGCGCACTGCCAGGAGTACGAGATCGTGCACATCTTGCTGCGCAGGGGGGCGCGCATCGAGCGGGCCGCACGACTACTTCTGCAAGTGCGGCGAGTGTACCGAGAAGCAGCGGCACGATGCCTTTTGCCACTCGCGCTCGCGCATCAACGCGTACCGCGGCCTCGCCAGCCCCGCGTACCTGTCGCTGTCCAGCGAGGACCCCGTGCTCACTGCCCTCGAACTCAGCAATGAGCTCGCCATGCTGGCCAACATCGAGAAGGAGTTCAAGGTGCGTGCGTGTGTGTCTGTGTCTTTGTGTCCGTGTGTGTCATTATCTTGGAGGCACTGCTGCTGAACCTGCTGAACCTGGAGCATGCCACTAAGAGGTGGGGCCTTACATCAGCCCCACCAAAGCTAAGCACCCGCCTGGGTATTTTCTGCCATCGAACATTCCACCCCCACAACTCCCAATTGGTGATGGGGCAATTCTGGAGAGAGGGGAGAGTTTTCCATACCTGGGCAGTGTGCTGATGACCGGCTCCGATTCGACAGCAGAGGTCTCACAGAGGTCTCACTCCGAATCAGTCGGGCAGCATTATAATTGCTTTGGCTGTGTAACGCTGTGTGGAAGCTGCGTGGTCTTTCGCTACACACGAAGCTTCGGGTCTTCTCAGCCACGGTCATGCCCTCCCTTTTCTATGATTGCGAAACGTGGACCCCTCTAATGGAACATCTGCGTCAGTTAGCAATATTTAGGCTGCCCTGACTATGATCAATCATGGGTTTAACCAGGCTAAATTATGTGAGGAACTCACAAATCCTTGAAAGATCTGGGCAAAGTCCCATCGGTGAGCTCTGGCAGGCAAATCTACATTGGCTGGGTCATGTAGCCCACATGCCTAACCACTGCATACCTAAACAGATTTTGTTCGGTTGGATAGAGGGGGGTAAATGGGCGCGGCACAAGCTGGAGAAGAGATGGGCTGATGCGGTACAGGAGGATGTAGAGCTGAGTGGACTTGCCGACGATTGGTACCAGCGGTGTCACGAACGGCATAAATGGAGGAGGCTCGTGAAGGAAGCTACTGGCGAGTTGGAGGCAGTCACCCTCCAGCAACAACGGAGTGCAAAGGAGCAACGCTCACAACAACGAGCGGAGCACCGGGCGGATAAAACGTAGCAAGTTGGCACAGCTGGTGAATCTACCGGTCATCTCAGTCAGCCAACCCACGGCACCTGGGTCTATCCCGAGACCTCTTGTCAGCGAGCCTTCGACACTTCACGTGGCCTCAAAGTTCACCTGGCCTGCAACAGGCGCCGTGGTCCATGTCACCGTCACTTTGTGGCGAATGGCGGCTGTTGGTATACGAACCCGGTCACCTGAGTTAGATTCCTGCTCACGGCCAACACCGGTGACGATCATCTGTACCGGTCCTGGGCCCCCCCTAGGTGAACTCAAATGAGTACCTGGTGCAATGTGTATACATCGCCACTGGGGAGACAAAGGCCGCCGGGCGTGGTGCTGACCACCCCCCCCCCCCTCGTGTGCCGTGCCAGCCTTCATAGGTGCTCGCAAATTGCACTTGCCCCAACAATCTGTTGAAGGCTATACGGGGGGTCTTTGTCTTTGTTAGTTCATGTGTGGGGGAGGGGTGGCGCAGTGGTTAGCGCGCCGCTGATGACCCGAATTCAATTCTCGAGCCGGGCTACACGTTCTGTGTTTTCACCGCGCGACAAACGACATCTTGGAAGCAAATGAAGCAAGTTCCCAATCTAAAACCCACTTGCACAGCAGCGACTCCCAGGTTTGCTGTTTCGCACTTTTCTGTCAGCTCTGTGCCAGAACCGTCGCCTTCATCGCGTGCCATCCGTCAACCCCAATCGTTCCCATCCATCCCACTCCCTTCAAACCGGCCTCTTGTATGTGTGTATGCTGAACTTCTTTCGCACTGTACGTAGCCAACCATGCAAATGGGAGGTGCGGGGGGGAAGGACAACAAACTAAAAACACAAAAGATAGTTAGTCAATCTGGATGATGCACAGCTCCAGTGGCGCCATAATATCGGAAGGGAAGAGCGCTCCAGACGGCCGCAGAAGCGCATCTGAAAGCGACCCGACCGTCTCTGTTCGATCGCTAGCCAAAATCCGCCGCTATCGCTGTTGAGAGGATGACCGCTCCTGCCCTCTTCCTCCGCCTCCTCTTTTCCTCCTACCCCCTCCTCCTCCCTCCCCCCTCCTCCCTCCCTCCTCCTCCCTCCTCCTTCCTCCTCCCCTCCTCCTCCTCTCTCCCTCCTCCTCCTCCCTCCCCCCTCCTTCCTCCTCTCTCCCTCCTCCTCCTCCCTCCCCCCTCCTTCCTCCTCTCTCCCTCCTCCTCCCTCCCTCTGTCCCTGCTCCCTCCTCCTCCTTTCCTACTCCTCCGTCCATCCCTCCTCCTCTCTCCCTCCTCCTCCCTCCCTCCTCCTTCCTCCCTCCTCCCTTCCCCCTCCTCCTTTCCTACTCCTTTCCACCTCCTCCCTCCCCCCTCCTCCCCCCTGCTCCCCCCTCCTCCCTCCTCCTACCCCTCCTCCCTCCTGCTCCCTCCTCCTCCCTCCTCCTCTTTTCCTCCTCCTCCATCCCTCCTCCTACCTCCTTCTCCCTTCATCCTCCTACTCTCTTCCTCTCTTTCTACTCCTCCCTCCCCCCTCCTCCCTTCCTTTTCCTCCCCCCCCTCCTCCCCCTCCTTCCTCCTCCTCCCTTCCTCCTCCTTTCCTCCTCTCTTCCTACCACCCCCCCTCCTCCGCCACTGCACTCGTCCCAGAACGACTACAAGAAGCTGTCGGTGCAGTGCAAAGACTTCGTGGTGGGGCTGCTCGACCTGTGCCGCGACACGGAGGAGGTGGAGGCGATCCTCAACGGCGACGCGGAGCTCAACCCGCCAGCCTGCGACCGCCAGCGAGCAGCCCTCATCCGCCTCAAGCTCGCCATCAAGTACGAGGTCAAGAAGGTAAGGGGCCAGGAGCGCGGGGGGGGCTCAAGCCCGCACGCCAGGGCTGGACATGCTTTGGAACAGATGACGCCTTGGGCTAGACCGCAGTGGGTTCTCAATATGCGGAAACTCCTGGGAGGAGGGGGGGGGTAACGCGTGATAATGTCCCGAGAGGGGGTACGTGAGGTGATTTATAAATGTGTGAAATTGTATAATTCCTGAGAGTCATCGGTGTTATAATCGTGCCGTATGAATCTGTCGATGTAAAATAACTACGGTAAGGTTTAAATACAAATGGTAACCTATAAAGATATAAAAGACCTTTCTAAACTCATTGATCGTAAACAATGTCGGTTTCCAAGAGTAACCAGCGTCACACGCCCAGAGCGCCCGTTGAATTTTAGTTTTATTGGCTTGCAGTCACTAGCTGGTTAGGATATCTCACAAAATGGACAATTGATAAAAATATGATGTTCATTATTCATACATGTATTTCTCAGAACCATGTTGGGTCAGGCAAGGGGGATACTCGGTTGAAACTAAATTCAACAAGGTGGGGCAGAGTGGCCACAAAAATGTTGAGAACCGCTGGGATCGGTGGCCAGGGCAGCATGGGCATTTAAGTGTATTTACAAACATGCGTCTTGATTATTTCCAAACATGCGTCTAGATGATTTGGCTGCTATAAATCTCCGCGTGATGATAAGCCACCTTGTTGAGCTATAATTTGTGGCCAGGTCACATCTGAAAAGCAGCTAATAGCTCAGTGAGCCTTACCTGGAAGATACCAAAAAAAATGTTTAATTTTATTTGGAAATTTTTAAAGTGATTTGTTTTCCTTTCCTATACTTTGCACTCCGATCAGATGTTTTGTATTATTTGTTGTTGGAACGTTCTGACCCACCCCTATTGGACATCTGTGAAAAAGAGCTTCATTGATAATCCGATTTATCCAGTGTAAATACATATTCTGATTCTGATCTCTGTTGAACTTCTTTCGCACTGTACGTAACCAACTGTGCTCATCTGAGGTGCAGTAATCGGAGGTGTGGGGGAAGGACAACAAGATAAACACAAAAAGCAGTTCTGAAAGAGATTAGTTTTTTACTTAGATTTAATAGTGCTCCCAGTCGCTTCTTATTAATATCGGAAGGAAGAGCGTTCCAGACGGCCGCAAAAGCGCATCTGAAAGCGCATGATGTAGCGATCACCGTCTTTGTTCGATGGCTGAACCAAAAGCCGCCACTGCTGCGAGGGCGACCGGAGTTTGCGTGATGATGGTTTATGCCCCTTGGGCAGTTGTTCTGGGCAATTGTTGTCTGTTGTTACCGAGATGTGATATAGCAGCCTGGCCTATTATGGCTACTCCCACAGGCAGGCTGGCAGCCACTTAATTTGTGTACCTTCCTTGGTCATGCAATAACTCGTCTCGGCGTACGGTTGATGCAGCAGCACTTGGCATCGTTAAATTAAAAATGATGTAGCCGGGCGGGCTCAGAGGTCAGGGCACCGAGTCGGTACCGTTGAGAATCCTGGGTTGGAATCCAGGCCTGTGGCTAAACTGGTTGACGGTCTAAGCTCAGTCGCCGATGACTGGGGCACCACAGTGACAAGATGTTAACCGCCTCGCCTGATGTACAGGAGGTCGTGTGTTCGATCCCGACCCTTGAGGCCTGCTGGATATTTAGAGTTTGCGTGTCTCTCTCTCCGGGGTCACGTGGATTTTTTCCAGTGTTTCCCTCCACATTTAGAAGCAACATCACGCGTTTCAGAGTATTTGACTGTTGCTATAAATCTTCACATGATGATGAGCCACTTCGTTGGGCTATCATATGTGCTTGTCAGGTCGCTCCTGAAAAAGAGCTTATATAGCAGCTCAGTGGGCCTTTCCTGAGTAAAATTTTAAAAAGTAATCGTTAGACTACAGACTAACACACGTAAACAAAAAACATCGCGTTATACGTCCGTGGCTGAATTCCAGCTCTTGAGAATTTAAAATATACATCGGTTAGACTGTCACTCGAACGCCATTACTCTACCTGTGGTCGGGCAGCCGGGATAAAGTTGGCGCGCCCTCAACTTACAAAAAAACCCCGACGCATTTGACGAATTGGGTTTGGGTTTATTTTCGCGCACCACTGCCCTTCGCGATCATTGCCTCGTCATTTTGCCCTCTACCGCAGGGCTTTGGAGGAGAGCCTTGAAATGTCACCATAGCAGTGAAGAAAGGCCAAGAGCGCGTGTATATTACATGTGGGGCAGAGTTACTGACGAACACATTGAGGTTTCGTTATCTGGCGCACCACTGCTATCGCACTGTATGCTACTGCTCCTGCTGTTTTTGCCGCTGACTGCTGTCTGCTGCTGCTGGCTGCCACTACTGGTTGCTGCTGGCTGCTGCTGCTTGCTGTTGGCTGCTGCTGCTTGCTGACGATGGCTGCCGTGCTTTCCTGGGCCTTGCAGTTTGTGGCTCACCCCAACTGCCAGCAGCAGCTGCTGTCCATCTGGTACGAGAACATCTCGGGCCTGAGGCAGCAGTCCAACGGCATCAAATTCCTCGTGGTGCTCTCCGTGGCCATGTCACTGCCCATCCTCGCGCTCGCCTACTGGATCTCACCTTGTAGCCAGGTACCCCCCCCCCTCACCACCCGCATCTCCGATTAGCGCGATTGGCTAAGTACGGCGTGAAAGAAGTTCAACATACACACATATACACTACACCACTATATACTACACTATACACTACACTATTATACACTCTGCTCCTATACACTACACCACTAGACTAAATTGAGAATTCATAAATTTAGAATTACTTTTTGTGTTTTTAGTTCATCGTCCTTCCCCCGCACCTCCAATGAGCGCGGTTGGCTACGTATGGTGCGTAAGAAGTGGTACGCGTTGGCATCACCGCTGCCCGCGCCAGGGGTTGACGGGTGGTGCCACGGGCCCTTTCCGTAAATGTTAGATTTTTTCCCGCATTTGCCATCATCGCGGGTGGATGTTGATGTCGCTCGAACCGAGTGCCATGACGCGGCGTCGACCGTGCGAAGCTGCGGGAAAAGTGCTGCACAATCTACAGAGCCAGCGCGTTAGAAGTCTGACCTCAAGGCGATCCGGCGAGCTTGGTACCTTGTTCCTGCACTCGGTTTGGGTACGTTTCAGCTCTTGAGATTCAAACGCATCAGCATGCAGCCTTTCACCGTTCCGCTGGACATACATGTGTGCGTCATCAGTTTTTTTTCCGGTTCCATTCCGTGTGACGTACGTGTGTACGTCATCGGAACGTAACCGAAGGAAAAATTAAAAAACTTAATCGGTACCGAGGTTCCCACAAGGTCACGCGGGAGCCTCGGTACCGATTAAGTTCGGTGCCAGCCATCGTAGAGTGCGGCGGTCGTGTCGCTTACAGTTCTCCACGGTGAGTAACAACATCTCTAAAAACAACGGCGCTGGCCAGGAAAACCATATTGAGTTTGTGGAAGAACCACGAACCTCCATTCCCGTACTCAATGGCTGAATTCATTAAGGCCCGATCTCAGCACTTGAGCATCTGAGCTATAAGCTCAAGAGACTAGGAAAAATAATACAACACGTAGGTGGGGTCCATTCCTCAGCCTTAGAACGTTCTTAAATACCTGAGCCCAGAACGGCAATGACCTGGCCAAGCCCCCCCCCCCTTCCCCAAAGTAAATTCCCCTCCTCTCCGCCTGCTCTGATGAGTCCGGGTTTACTTGATATCGTCGATACCCTGCTAGCGCCGTCCAGAACGTCAGGATGTTGCAATGTACGACTTGAGGGAGGATGCGGAATAAAAATATTATATAAAAACACACAACTGCGCTACCACCACACACGTTTGCGAAAATCTCCGGTGAACAGGACGAGACCCCACCACCCACCCACGCCCTGCGACTTGCAGTACGCCTCGGAAACGGGAAAAAGGGGCTTGAATTGTCACGCGACGAATTTTACGTTCAGCGACAGGGTGGGCCAGAGGTGGTCACTCGAAGGAATATCAGTGGCAGCTCTGTAGCGTCCGCTTCCGTGGGGACGTCGTCCAACACACGGGGCAGTTTGCGCTGCCCTGCGAGGCATCCGTTGGATCCCCTCCCACCCCACCCCCCCTCTCTCTCTCGTGACGTGATGGACCGAGTAATCGGGATAGAGCCCGGGGGGAAATCCAAACAGGCTTCAAAAAGGAATTGTGAATGCTTACGGGGGGGGGGGGGGTGGTCTATAAGGCCGAGCTCAGAATCCTAATCTAGGAATCCGATGAGCTGTGAAGCTCTTTTTCACGGACGTTCAGTACGGGCGGCTGTGGTGGCTACCCACGTGGATGCCTGCAATTCAGCGCTGCGAGGGTTGGTGGATCGCCACGGGTTGCGGAACTCCCTTCCCCGTGGAGGCGTCGGAGAGGTGCTAGCCCCTGGCTCTCTCGAGGCAGCAAAGGCGGGCGGTGTAGTAGAGCTCAAACGAATCCCCATCTGTCCCATCCATAGAGGATACAGCGTTGCCCCCTCGCACGTGTGTGGGTCGCTTCACCGGGTGCTCCGGTCTCCTCCCGTGATAAGCCGCCACTTCGTTGGGCTATCGTTTGTACCAGCCAGGGTCGCTGCGGACAAAGACCTACATAGCTCACCTGGTAAAATAAAAAATAGTTGATAGTTTCGTCGATTTTATCATTCCGAATAACCACCGGGAACCATGCACGCGAGCGTGGCTGTGCATGACCCCCAGTGGGTGGCCATCCGTTGACCTCGGTCAACCCATGCCCTCCGCGACGCTTCGTGATCGCTCACGCGGGCACCTCCACGGAAAGACGACGGAACCGGGGGGGGGGTCTAAACGATCACCGCCGCCGCTGCCCCCCCCCCTACGCCCCTACCTACCCCCACCCCCGGGTTCGTCACGCGACGCAGATCGGGAAGGTGCTGCGGAGCCCGTTCATGAAGTTCGTGGCGCACGCCGCCTCCTTCACCATCTTCCTGGCGCTGCTGGTGCTCAACGCCTCCGACCGCTTCGAGGGCGTCAAGCTGCTGCCCAACGAGACGGAGACCGACCACCCGCAGCAGCTCTTCCGCATCAAGACGACGTCCTTCACCTGGACGGAGCTGCTCATCATCGCGTGGATCATCGGTGGGTGGGCACGTGCTCGCTCGGACAGCAGGCGAAACGCCAAACAACTGCGTTGTGCGTGTGTTTAGTTTGTTGTCCTTCACCCGCACATCTGATTAACACGGTAAGGCTATGTACGTTGCGAATGAAGCTCAACGTACAAACGTACGTGTGGACACGTGTATCGTGTATGTATGTTGTGGGGAGCGGCAGTGTCGCGGTTAGCGCTCTGCGCTAAATACCCGGCGACCTGAGTTTGATTCCCGCTCACGGCCAACACGAGTCACAATTATCTGAATCGGCCCTAGGCCTCACCCAGGTACTCAACGAGTACCTGGGTGAGGTGTGTAAAACATCGCCACTCGGGAGACAAAGGCGGCCGCACGTGGTGTTGGCCACCCACTCCCTCGTGAGCCGTACCGGCCTTAATATGTGCTCACTAACAGCACTTGCCCCAACAGTCTGTTAAAGCTATATGGGGGATATTTGCCTTTGTGTCTGTCGGCATATCGCGGATTTGCGATTGCGGCTCTTTTAATGAAGATTACTCATTTGAGGCTGAGAAGACCTAGGGGGAGGTCCAGGACCAGATATTGGCGACTGATGTTGGCCGTAAATGGGAATCGAACCCCGTGTAGCCATGTTCGTAGCGCAGTGCGCTATGACCGTCGCGCCACCGCGTGCACGCACAATCGTGTGCACGCACAAACGCACGCACAAGCACTTGCGTGCAGGAAATTGGGGACCAATTTATTTCAGCTCAACTCGATGCTGTAATATCACGTCTACACATTAAATGTGTCCGCATGTAAAGTCAATCCAATATAATATAGATTGCGTTGCTGTTGGGGACTTAGGCTAAATAAAACCAACACAATTTATCAAAATTGGAAAATGTTTGCATATTTGCACATTTCTAATATGCTACCATACCATTCATTAAATACTTCCAGAGACAATTCCATGCTGGGAAGTGTGACATAATTCTGGTGCCAGTGGCAATATGTTAACTTTCTTGCCTGGTTTACAGGAGGTCGTGGGTTTGATCTCGACTCTGACAATGCCTGTATAGTTGGAGTCTGCGTGTCTATCTATCTTTTCTCCATGGTCACATGGATTTTACTCTGGGGTCCTGCGGTTTTTTCCTCTCCACATTTCCAATCGACGTCACGCGGTCAGAGTATTCAGCCGTTGCTATCAATTGCGACGTGGCGACAAGCCACTTCGTTTGAGCTATCGTGGGCGATGGCCAGGTCGCTTCTGAAAAAGAGCTATATAGCAGCTCAGTGGCGCCTTACCTGGTAAAATACAAAAAAATAGTTTGTAGTTGTAGTTTTATAGTTTTTCCACCGCATATGGTTATTTAAAAAAAATTCATTAAAAACATGATGCTCGTGTTTCCACTGCCCCCCCCCCCCCCCCCCCGGCTTCTCGTCACCACCTCGCCGCAGGAATGATCTGGGCCGAGTGCAAGGAGCTGTGGGCCGAGGGGCTCAAGGAGTACCTCTTCCAGCTGTGGAACGTCCTCGACTTCGGTATGCTCTCCATCTTCGTGGCGTCGTTCACGGCGCGCCTCTTCGCCTTCCTCAAGGCCTCCGAGGCGCAGCGCTTCGTCGACTCGGAGGGCTTCCCCAACGTCTCCAACGCGACGCTGCCCGAGCACATCCGCTACTTCAACCTGGGTGGGTTTTGTCGTCGCCGTGTGGGTAGTAGGATTCCGCCAGAACCGATGTTATTTATATATGAGGCTGTTTTTTTTTTTAGTTTACATCGTTAAAATATAAATATGTCGTTCAAACTAAACTATGTTTTTGTATTTTACCGGGTAGCTCTTTTCTTTTACGTAGCTCTGTTTTCAGAAGTGACCCTGGCCACCACGAATGATGGCTCAACGAAGTGGCTTATCATCATCACGTGGACATTCATAGCAGCAAATACTCTTAAAACGTGCAATGTTGATTCTAAATGTGGAGGGGAAAACCGGAAGACCCCAGAGAAAAAATCCACGCGACCACGAGAGGAGAGAGAGAGACACGCCGACTCCAAATTTACAGCAGCAGGCGTCAGGGACGGAATTGAAACCACGATCTCCTGCACACCAGGCGAGGTAGTTAACATCTCCTAGCCACCGTGATAATGATGATGAGAGAAAGACATGCAGACTTCTAATATACAGCAGGCATTGTCAGGGTCAGGATTGAACCCACGACCTCCTGTATACCAGGCTGAGACCGTCAACTCATCGCACGTGATGATAACTCAACAAAGTGGCTTATCATCGTCGTCACGTGGACATTTATAGTAGTCGTCAAGTCGCTCTAGATGCATGACGTTGATTTTCATTGTGTCAAAGGAAAAAAAATCTAATGTCGTGGAGAAAAATCCACGCGATCACAGGGAGAGAGATGTGCAAACTCCAAATATACAGACGTCAGGGTAGGGATCCAACCCACGACCTCCTGTATACTAGGCGAAGGAGTTAACATCTCGCCACCATGGCGCCCTTAAACCAGCCACCACCTGGCACAGCCAATCAGCAAGGATTGTCACGTAAAGAAAACATGGAAATGAATTACTAGTTCAGCACACCGGTGTGTTGAGGAGTAAACCACAACATTTACAATTCGAGTACCGTGACGTTTTACCTATAAATACAACAACCAGCCTCATCAGGCTACAGCCAGAATTGTGGAGAAATCCTCCTCCTCATCGGTCTTAAATAGGGGGGATAAATGCGATGTCAGCTGCGAAGATCAGAGTGGGGGTTAATGTAGCCATATCCATTACTATGGATATCTATTATTAGTAGGGTTATGCACAGTTAATTATTATGTTAATATAATTAATTATGTAAATTGTATTGCAGAAGATACAGAGTGTCCATTACTGGCTGCTCACAGTTAATCACCATCGACGTACAGTACCTGTGTAGGCATGCTGTTTCAGCGTATTTCTTGGATGGGCTGCTCCCTCCTCCGCTGCTGACGTTCCCAACGTGCATTCCCGACGGCATTTCTGACAGCGTTCCTAATGGTGTTCTCAATGGCGTTCCCAACGCGCATTCTCGACCGAGTTCACGATCATGCTCCCAACGGTTTTCCCAACGGCGTTCCCACCGGCGTTCCCAACGGCATTCCCGATGCTTGTTCCCAACGCACGTTCCCGATGGCGTTCCCGATGCGCATTCCCAGCGGCGTTACCAACAGCCTTCCCGACAACGTTCCAGATGCGTGTTCCCGCCAGCGTTCCCAACGGCGTTCCCGACACTTGTTCCCAATGCACGTTCCCGACGGCGTTCCAAACGCGTGTTCCCAATTCGCGTTCCTGATGGCGTTCCCGATGCGTGTTCCTGATGGCATTCCCCACATGCGTTCTCAACCCGCATTCCCGATGGCGTTCCTGGTGTACCGTTCCCAGCGTCGTCCCGGACGGCGTTCCCGAATTGCTTTCCTCACGGCGTTCCCGACCCTGTGGGTGCCGCCCGACGCTCTCTGGGTTTGTACCGGGCATCCTTCGAAGTCCAACGTTTCCATCAGCGAGCCGGAAGTCTTTTCGTGATTTTTAATTCGGTTTTTGACTAAGAAGCTCCGGGCGTGTGGAGCGGAATATTGGACGTCGAACGATGAACAACTCGCGGTCCAACCCGCAACGCGTCGGAGAGTTGTATGGCACCACCATGGCAATGTGTGCAAGAGCCATGCATCAAATCCATCGTCGTAATCGGCTAAGAACAATCCGCTGCTGGATTGAGGCCCCACAACCCCCCCCCCATCTCACGTCTCATTGTTCCGCCGGCGGTGGTGGGGGTGCAGAAAGCCAGACAATAAAAGCGAAGCGTTGCAGAAAGATTTCAAAATTAAATTCATGAAGGTTGTAACGCCACCTGGTCCTCAAGAACATCTCACGCTTGAGGAGAAGAGGGATGAGGCACGGGCCAGCCCCGTGCTGAGTAAGGTGACAGGCGCAATACTAAGGTGGTGTATACATATACTCAATTATATTCTTGGTTCAAAAATTGTTTAGTTTAACAATTGAGTATATTTTGATTTAAAGCTTTCGTGACTGCAGGGATTCATATTCTTGGTTCTTTCGGTAAAGTCACATAGAAGGGAAATAATAAAATAATACAAATATTAAAACAATACAAATTCTCATCATCAGGTGATGATGATTGCTTGTGTTGCAGTCGAAACGTCGTGAGAATTTTTATTGTTTTATATTTGTATTATTTTATTATTTCCCTTCTACGTGACTTTACCGAAAGAACCAAGAATATGAATCCCTGCAGTCACGAAAGCTTTAAATCAAAATATACTCAATTGTTAAACTAAACAATTTTAGTATTTTACCAGATAAGGCCCAACTTATGTTTACATCTCTTTTGCACAAGCGACCTGGCCACAAATGACAGCTTAACGAAGTGGCTTATCATCTCGTGGAATTTTATAGCAGCCATATACTTTAAACACGCGACGTTGATTCTAAATGTGGAGGGAAAACCCGTAGGGTCCCGTAAAAAATCGCCAAATATACAGCAGGCGTTAGGGTCGGGATGGAACCCATGACCTCTTGTATACCAGGCGAGATAGTTAACATCTTGCCACCACGGTGAGGAAGAGCTTAGATCAGGTTTTGAAGAATGTCTTTGATGAAAAAAATTAAAGAGGGGATGATTCAGGGGAGAGACAGCAAACAAGGTGGCTGGGCTGCCTTGGGGAGGACGAGATGGAATTGGGGGTGAGATTGAGAGGTTGAATCAACGAATTAGGATCACAAGAGGAAGGAGGAAAGCTGACGAGGAACCCTACCCCATGGCTAATGGGAATGACGGCAATTAGAGAAGCTGACCATTAAATTCCACGTACATTTGAAGCTTGTGTGTGAATGAGTTGTTTGTATCATTACATTTCAGAATCGTGTGAGATGGTGACTACTTTGGTAGGCCTTCATCCAGAATAATAATAATAATGATGAAAAGCACGTTTGCAATTAAAGGGACATTACTTTGGAAACGTTCGGCAGCTTTTAGCCCGGCCGGCCAATTGAGTGGTCACCGCTCACCGCCCACCACCGACTCATTTCGCGCACACAGAGAGTAAAACCGTTGTCATCCTCACGGCTGTCCGCTGACTGCCGCCAAGCCGTCTGCCGCGAATTAGAACGCGAGAGACCCGCGGGGCGGCAGTGGCGGCGGCGGGGTCAATCGGGTCACCCCGCCCTCCCCCCCCCTCTCCAATGTGCCCGCTCCGATCGGAGCGGCGATTGTCAAGACGATCGGAGCGGCGATTGTCAAGACGATCGGAGCGGTGATTGTCAAGCTGATCGGAGCGGTGATTGTCAAGACGATTGGAGCGGTGATTGTCAAGACGATTGGAGCGGTGATTGTCAAGACGATCGGAGTGGTGATTGTCAAGACGATTGGAGCGGTGATTGTTAAGACGATTGGAGCGGCGATTGTCAAGACGATTGGAGCGGCGATTGTCAAGACGATTGGAGCGGCGATTGTCAAGACGATCGGAGCGGTGATTGTCAAGCTGATCGGAGCGGTGATTGTCAAGACGATTGGAGCGGTGATTGTCAAGACGATTGGAGCGGTGATTGTCAAGACGATCGGAGTGGTGATTGTCAAGACGATTGGAGCGGTGATTGTCAAGACGATTGGAGCGGTGATTGTCAAGACGATCGGAGTGGTGATTGTCAAGACGATTGGAGCGGTGATTGTCAAGACGATCGGAGTGGTGATTGTCAAGACGATTGGAGCGGCGATTGTCAAGACGATTGGAGCGGCGATTGTCAAGACGATCGGAGTGGTGATTGTCAAGACGATCGGAGTGGTGATTGTCAAGACGATTGGAGCGGCGATTGTCAAGACGATTGGAGCGGCGATTGTCAAGACGATTGGAGCGGTGATTGTCAAGACGATCGGAGTGGCGATTGTCAAGACGATTGGAGCGGTGATTGTCAAGACGATTGGAGCGGCGATTGTCAAGACGATCGGAGCGGCGATTGTCAAGACGATTGGAGCGGTGATTGTCAAGACGATTGGAGCGGCGATTGTCAAGACGATTGGAGCGGCGTTTTGCCGCTTTCTCACCGAATGCATTTTCAATCACATCCTAAAGTGGTGTCCTCAGTTTTAAAGTGGCTCTAAGTGCCGAATTTATGACCGGGTGTGTTGTTGTTTTTTTCGTACTTACTTACGAGGTTCCTGCACTGCTCCGCATTTATGCAGGAAAATAATTAATAATTATGTAAAGATTGAAAACAAGGGACCACTTACATATGCGTGCGTCAAACCCTCTGATTGGTGCAGAGAGGCCTCAAAGGGGATTGGCTACGACCAGATAATTAAAACTAATAAGTAGAGCAATTCAAACGTAACAGGCGGAAAACGAGGGTTGACTATCGGTGTGACGATTTACAACTGTTAAGAGAAGGAGGACGACGATTGGCTGAAGGAATTGGGGCTGAGCGAACCTTCCAGAAAGGGGGCTCGAGGGATATTAAAGGGGGATAGCACGAAGGGAAGGGGCAGCTTGGAGAGATGACATTCGAGAATCGAGAACCAAGCCCGAGTCTAGGAATAGTTGTTGGTGTCCACAATAAAGACTCTTAGTAAAGCAAGAACGAGTCTCAGAGTCATTACAATTTTTTTTTATTGTCCTCACAATGAATGCAAGCCGGGCAATTGCAAATGCCAATATCGCACCTTCCTCGCCCATCGCGATTTTGATGTAAGATGATGAAAGATTAATGTGATAACCGCCCGCTAAATTTCTGCCTCCAGGGGGGAAAGTTTGTTGCTGCGACGACGATGACGATGATGGTGGCGGTGACCGACACTTCAATTTCATGCAATTTGTGCAATATTCATGCGCCGTGTGCATATATGCGTGGTCGTGATGATGTATAAATTATTTATGAATCGATGGGGCAGGCTCGTGGTCAGTGCAATAACGGCTGAACCGCTGTGTGTACACAGAGGTGACGTGGCACCGTGGAGCGTACTGCTATTGTTCTAAAACGATGAGTGAGGAATTGCATGCGCGCATCGAATCCGTGCAACGCCATCCAACGCGCGTTGGTCTCTGGAGGTATTTGACGGGCGATTACGACGTGACCTTGTCAGTTGTACGGCGGCCGAGTTGACGAAACGGCAACCCCTTTGATCAATTTGGCCGGTGTTTAATGTGCATCGAAAAGCCCCTCTCAGCGTGAAGCGCGACGTCGGAGCCCCCCTTTCACGAGAGTCGCCGTGACCTCTGCATCGCGGATGGAGCCAGATTCATTCGCACTTTCAAATTTAAGTGAAAGTGACTACTGGTCAGGATCTGTGCTGCCTAAAAGGGGACACTAAAGCCCCGCTTGGCAATCGTCGCACACAGGCACAAGTGCTGCTGCTATCAGGGCTCAACATCTCAAGCGTAAACAACGTAAACATTAATAACCATTGTCATTTTGAGCTTCAAAATCATGGAAATATACCAAAAAAACAGCTTGCGTGGCTGCAAATAAGATGCGATTCATAATTAGTTTATTTCTATAAGTGGGTGCAGATAATATGCGTTTCAAAATTAAGTTTATTTCGGGCTAGATTGGCGTGTAAAAATAGGTTTTACCCCTTCTGGCAATGAAACAGGTGTTAGGATGTTAAAACACCAAACTTAAACCTTTTGCAAGGAATCATGTCTGCATTAACCACACATACTTGTGGTGAACATGCAAAAAAAACATGCTCTGATAGTATAAGCATCGTCTTTCAAATGGATTGGTCCACACCAGAGACAGCTTTCTTTAGAGCCTAGTCTCAAATGGTGTTAGACCAGACGACGCCAAAAGGTGAACAGCACAAAGACAACGTACTATCAGAACATTGCGAACTCGGGGCGAGCAGCTACATCACGGGACCTCCCTTGCCAGTATCAAAGTATAAGAATAGGTTTTACCATTTCTGTCACTAAAACAGGTGTTAAGATGTTAAAACACTGCATTAACCACATATACTTGTGGTGAACATGAAAAATAAATTCTCTGATAGTATCTGCATTGTCTTTTAAACTGTCACGGCACGTCATGGCACGGCTTGGCTTTCTGCAGTGGAATAAAAAATCAATGCCGGCACCTGCGGAGCTATGCTGAGGGCCGATTTGGCATGGCCTGCCCCTCGGCGGCGATGGCGGCGGCTCTGGCTCGCTTGCGTGGTGGGGGAAAAAAATGCGGAAGCTACTTGTCCAACAATTTGATAAGTGTGCGCGCGTGCGCGTCTGTCTACCCCACCAGCTCGGAGCCACTGGCTCCCCTCGGACCCTCAGATCATCTCCGAGGGCCTCTACTCCATCGCCATTGTGCTGAGCTTCTCGCGCATCGCCTACATCCTGCCGGCCAACGAGAGCTTTGGGCCCCTTCAGATCTCCCTGGGCCAGACGGTGAAGGACATCTTCAAGTTCATGGTCATCTTCATCATGGTCTTCCTGGCCTTCATGATCGGCATGTTCAACCTATACTCATACTACCGGGGCGCCAAGGTCAACCGCGCCTTTGTCACGTGAGTCTCTTTGAGGATTTGGGGAGGGTTAGGATGGGAGGGAGGTTCTGGTCAGAGTGGGCCTCGATATCAGAATCTTTCTTTTGTATCCTGATGAGAAATCCAATGAGCTTAGAAGCTCTCGATTTAAAGCTTTCGTGACTGCAGGGATTCATCTTCTTGGTTCTTCCAGTAAAGTCACGTAGAAGGGAAATAATAAAATAAAATAAACATAATAATTGTATTTAATTCAGTTTTATTTTTATTATTTTATTATTTCCCTTCTTCGTTCCTTTATCGAAAGAACCAAGAAGACTTAGAAGATCTATTTCACAGGCGTCCAGCAGTTAGCCTCATTTTGACCCACGGGGCACCCCGAAAGGTCAAAACGCCGAGCGGCCAGCAGCGACGAACAGCAGTCGCAAAAGGTGTCGTCAATAAAGAGTCGACGTTGCTCAAATTGGACGAGGTTCAAATTGGGAGGTCGAACTGGCGACCTCCAGATTGCAAGTCTGCTGTGCCGACTGTTGCTCCACGGCCACGTCTCACGTATCGTGATGAGAATTCCTGAATGTCCGTGCGTACATACGTTGAACTTCTTTCGCACCATACGCAGCCAACTGCACTAAACGGATGTGCGGCGGCAGGACAACAAACTAAACACAAACAGCAGTTGTAACGAAATATGTTTTCAAGCGAGTATAGTGTAGTGTATAGTAGTGTAGTGGATAGTAGTGTATAGTATAGTGTATTGTAGTGTATAGTGTAGTGTATAGCATAGTGTGTGTAGTCTATAGTGCAGTGTATAGTAGTGTAGTGGATAGTAGTGTATAGTATAGTGTATTGTAGTGTATAGTGTAGTGTATAGCATAGTGTGTGTAGTCTATAGTGCAGTGTATAGTAGTGTAGTGGATAGTAGTGTATAGTATAGTGTATTGTAGTGTATAGTGTAGTGTATAGCATAGTGTGTGTAGTCTATAGTGCAGTGTATAGTATAGTACGTATGTTGAACTTCTTTCGCACCATACATTGCCAACCGTGCTCATGGGCGGTGCGGGGGAAGGACAACAAATGAACACAGAAAAAGCAGTTCTAAAGAAATGAGTTTTCAATTTAGTATACTGGTATAGTGTATAGTATTGTATAGTGAAGTGCATAGTGTAGTGTACAGTGCAGTGTCGTGGATAGTGTGGTGTATGATAGTGTAGTGTATAGTGTCGTATGTATGTTCAACTTATTTCGCACCGTATGTTGCCAACTGCGTAAATCGGAGTCGCGGGGGAAGGACAACAAACACAAAAAGCAGCTCTACAGAAATGATTTTTCAATCTACATGATTTAAAGTGCATAGCTCCAGCGGCTTCCTAATATTGGAAGAAAGAGCATTCCAGGCAGCCGCAGAAGCACATCCGAAAGCCAAAACAAGCCGCTGCTGCGAGGATGACCACAGGAGTTCGCGTGATGAACCATCATTGGGCTAATCGAGAGACAAGCATCAGCGTGGCCTCTCCGTGATTATGAAATGCTCGTCCCGTGCGTGTGAGATTTAAGGTGGGGAGCGGCAGTGTAGTGGTTAACGCTACGCTGCGCAATGAATCCGGCACCCCGAGTTCGATTCCCGCTCACGGCCAACACCAGTGACGATTATGTCAACTGGTCCTGGGCCTCCCCTAGGTCGACTTAGCCTCAAATGAGTAACTGGTGGGGTGTGTAAATATCGCCTCTGGGGTCCTGGCCAACCACCCTCTCCTGTTCCGTTCCGGCCCTCATAAGTGCTGCTCGCTAACGGCACTTGCCCCTACAGTCTGTTGAAACTATATGGGTGATCTTTGCCTTGCCTTTGTGAGATTTAAGATGTGGATGTGTGAACAAAAAAACTAATTTCTGCAATGAGTGCGGTTCCCTCCGAGGGCACATTCATTATTTGCAACTCAGGGCCTACGGCAATGACTGCACTAAACTTCCACAGTAACTGGATGGCATTGCGACCAATTTGTTTTGCTTGCAGGAAGCTTTGATAAAGTCTGCCATCAAGTCCGCGGAGGGTTGCGGCAATTTTGTATTTCTCAGTACCGCTTTGTAATTTCCTCACAATGTTTTGCATGGTTTAAAAAAATCTAACATTAAGCTCCGTCTGTGACCCATTTTCTCGCCAAAATGGTGGCACAAACGATCTCAAAGTGGCTACATTAGAATTCCCCCAATGCATCAGATCGTGGAGAGTTCTCAAAAGTATAAACGGTTAAATAAGATTTTTTTTCTATGGATTACGTAATAAATCAAATTTTGCAAAATTGGTCGACATATTTTCATTGCATAATTAAAATTCACTTTCTTTTAATATGAATATTAATCCACCAATGGGTGGAGGCTACTCCAAGCCATGTCTTTCATGGCTTTTTTTGGGGCCATGCTTCACCACGCTGGTCATTGCGGCTCAGCGAAGGTTGTTGAACTCGGATTACCGGATTCGTAGCGCCACAGCAACCGCTGTACCACAATTTAAAAATAGGTAACTTTATTCAACCTTTAAAGTCTTCATCACATTTTTAATAATCCTTTTGTGTTTCTCCAACGGCCACATTTATTGTGTTGTTGTCCTTTCCCCGCAACTCCCATTAGCACGGTTGGCTAAGTACAGTGCGAACGAAGTTCAACATACACACTACCCATAGACTCAACACTGCCCATAGACTCAACACTACCCATAGACTCAACAGTACCCATAGACTCAACACTACCCATAGACTAACACTGCCCATAGACTAACACTGCCCATAGACTCAACACTACCCATAGACTCAACACTACCCATAGACTCAACACTGCACATAGACTCAACACTGCACATAGACTCAACACTACCCATAGACTCAACACTACCCATAGACTCAACACTGCACATAGACTCAACACTGCCCATAGACTCAACACTACCCATAGACTCAACACTACCCATAGACTAACACTGCCCATAGACTCAACACTACCCATAGACTCAACACTACCCATAGACTCAACACTGCACATACACTCAACACTGCACATAGACTCAACACTGCCCATAGACTAACACTGCCCATAGACTCAACACTACCCATAGACTCAACACTGCACATAGACTCAACACTGCACATAGACTCAACACTGCCCATAGACTAACACTGCCCATAGACTCAACACTACCCATAGACTCAACACTACCCATAGACTCAACACTGCACATAGACTCAACACTGCCCATAGACTCAACACTACCCATAGACTCAACACAGCCCATAGACTAACACTACTCGTAGACTAACACTACTCGTAGTCTCAACACTACCCATAGACTCAACACTGCACATAGACTCAACACTGCCCATAGACTCAACACTACCCATAGACTCAACACAGCCCATAGACTAACACTACTCGTAGACTAACACTACTCGTAGTCTCAACACTACCCATAGACTCAACACTGCCCATAGACTCAACACTGCCCATAGACTCAACACTGCCCATAGACTCAACACTGCCCATAGACTCAACACTGCCCATAGACTAACACTACTCGTAGTCTCAACACTACCCATAGACTCAACACTGCCCATAGACTCAACACTGCCCATAGACTCAACACTGCCCATAGACTCAACACTACCCATAGACTCAACACTGCCCATAGACTCAACACTACCCATAGACTCAACACAGCCCATAGACTCAACACTACCCATAGACTCAACACTGCCCATAGACTCAACACTGCCCATAGACTCAACACTGCCCATAGACTCAACACTACCCATAGACTCAACACAGCCCATAGACTAACACTACTCGTAGACTCACACTACCCATAGTCTCAACACTGCACATAGACTCAACACTGCCCATAGACTCAACACTACCCATAGACTCAACACTGCCCATAGACTAACACTACTCGTAGACTCACACTACCCATAGTCTCAACACTGCACATAGACTCAACACTGCCCATAGACTCAACACTACCCATAGACTCAACACAGCCCATAGACTAAGACTACTCGTAGACTCACACTACCCATAGTCTCAACACTGCACATAGACTCAACACTGCCCATAGACTCAACACTACCCATAGACTCAACACTGCCCATAGACTAACACTACTCGTAGACTCACACTACCCATAGACTCAACACTGCACATAGACTCAACACTGCCCATAGACTCAACACTACCCATAGACTCAACACAGCCCATAGACTAACACTACTCGTAGACTCACACTACCCATAGTCTCAACACTGCACATAGACTCAACACTGCCCATAGACTCAACACTACCCATAGACTCAACACAGCCCATAGACTAACACTACTCGTAGACTCACACTACCCATAGTCTCAACACTGCACATAGACTCAACACTGCCCATAGACTCAACACTACCCATAGACTCAACACAGCCCATAGACTAAGACTACTCGTAGACTCACACTACCCATAGTCTCAACACTGCACATAGACTCAACACTGCCCATAGACTCAACACTACCCATAGACTCAACACTGCCCATAGACTAACACTACTCGTAGACTCACACTACCCATAGACTCAACACTGCACATAGACTCAACACTGCCCATAGACTCAACACTACCCATAGACTCAACACAGCCCATAGACTAACACTACTCGTAGACTCACACTACCCATAGTCTCAACACTGCACATAGACTCAACACTGCCCATAGACTCAACACTACCCATAGACTCAACACAGCCCATAGACCAACACTACTCGTAGACTCACACTACCCATAGTCTCAACACTGCACATAGACTCAACACTGCCCATAGACTCAACACTACCCATAGACTCAACACAGCCCATAGACTAACACTACTCGTAGACTCACACTACCCATAGTCTCAACACTGCACATAGACTCAACACTGCCCATAGACTCAACACTACCCATAGACTCAACACTGCCCATAGACTCAACACTGCCCATAGACTCAACACTACCCATAGACTCAACACAGCCCATAGACTAACACTACTCCTAGACTCACACTACCCATAGTCTCAACACTACCCATAGACTCAACACTGCCCATCGACTAACGATACCCATAGACTCAGCACTGCCCATAGACTCAACACTGCCCATAGACTCAACACTACCCATAGGCTCAATACTACCCATAGACTAACACTGCACCTCCGATGAGCGGGGTTGGCTACGTACGGTGCGAAGGAAGTTCAACGTATATATACACACAAATTACCCGCAATGCAGCCCACCTCATCCAAATATCAGAAGCGAAGGAGAGTTGAGCCTGGCGGGTGCTTGGATGAACAACCACGATGCATTATAGGCTGCTGGGCTCTGTGGAAGGCAATGCAATTGACCAGACCTCAGGCCGGTTAAATCAAGGCCCTCTAGGCTGGTTTATTGGCTAAATGTATGTATGTAATCTTGAACTTCGTTTGCACCGTACATAGCCAACCGTGCTGTGAGGAGAACCGTGCTCAATCAAGGACATTTAACCGAGGCATATTTATGTTGATAAACTGACAACCATGTACTTATATACTTTATTTGGTTTTATCTCGTGACTTGCTTATCTTTCCTTTACTTTGTACCCCTTTGGTGTTTTTATATTGTTTGTTGTAACTTACTGACCCGCCCCTTACTGGACATCGGTAGAAAAGAGCTTTGTATTTCAACGGATTCTTCCAGGCGAAATAAAAAAATCTGAATGATTCTGAAGACCACGTGACCACCATGCATCAGCACCACGCGACCACGGCTGTGGGTCTACGTAGTGACCATCAGTGGGCATTGCAATGAAACCCATGGTTTATTATTTTCTCATTATTACACCCGCGCCACTGATATACAGGAGGTCGTGGATTCGATCCTGCGGTGTCTTCCTCTCCCCCTTGGTCGCGTGGATTTTTTTCTCCGGGTCCTCCGGTTTTTCCCTCCACATTTAGAATCGACATCATGCGTTTAAGAGTATTTGGCCGCTATAAATGTCCACGTTTTAAGCCGCTTCGCTTAGCCATAATTTGTGACGGCCAGGTCGCTTATGAAACGAGCTGTATATAGCTCAGCGGGCCATGCGTGTGGTAGTTTTATTTTATCTATGCATCCCATGTGGTTAAGTGGCAGGAGGTCTCTCGTCCAGCCGTGTATTGACCGTATCGTATCAGACTCCGTGCCCCATGCTGCTGCAATTCCCTTGGCCCCCCGGGAAATGTTGACGTTTATCCCCCCCCCCCTTTTACCCCTCCCCCCACCACCGATCATTTGCGCCGCACCAACACGCGCAGAGTTGAGGAAAGCTTCAAGACCCTCTTCTGGTCGATCTTCGGCCTCTCCGAGGTGGCTTCGGTCGTCATCAACTACAACCACAAGTTCATCGAGAACATCGGCTACATCCTCTACGGGGTCTACAACGTCACCATGGTGGTGGTGCTGCTCAACATGCTCATCGCCATGATCAACAGCTCCTACCAGGAGATCGAGGTGAGGAATGTGGGGGGCGGACAATGTTGCTTCCCATAATAGAGGATTTTTTTTTGGGTTAGATCGCGTAAATATATTAATGTGTCGTTAAAACCCGCCACCACCCGACACAGAACGTGCCAATTCGTCACTAGTACAGCACACCGGTGTGTTGGAGAGCCAAGCCTCAACATTTACAACCTTACTAGTTGGCTGTGTCGGGTGGTGGTGGGTTGTAACGACACATTTAGATATTTACGCGATCTAACCCAAAAACAACTCCTCTATTATGGGCGATATTGGTCGCGAAAGCCTACGTGTTAAATGTTGCCTTCACGTCAACAAAATATATATAAAGAGAGCTTGTAGTTGTTAAATTAAGATGTAAAATCGATCACCGATTATCCGGTGGAGCGATTATCCGGCTTCCAACTTTATCCGGCGGTCCCGGGCCGATCCGGTGAAACCGACAACAAACCGCTCCAAAGGCTGTAACCTAGTCCGGCAATCGGCACCGTGTGTGTGACAAAAAAAAAGGAGCTGCGCTTGATTTCAGCGTCAGATAGTATATACGGTACATTATACACTACATACACCTTGAACAATGACAATACTACACGTGTCTACATCTTTCATGACTTATAACGACGGTGATAAAAACAATACAGACGGTGAGATCTGGCAAAAAAGTGCGTTGTGTTATTCGGCGTTCGCCGGAGCACCGCTCTCAAGGCTGCATCAGCCCGGCGATCATCAAACTCGAGTGGTTGTGTTGAAACAAGAGCCTAGCGGCACTACATACATCACACCCCATGATGCGGAGTCTTCGAGATCGGAGTGGTAAGTATGGTACAGTAAATAGTCACTCTTCACAATAGGATATTTATTTTTGTCTGTTTATTTATTGACATTTTTATATTGTAAACAAATTGAAAACACATACAAACAGCACCTAAAACATAACGCCTTTTAAGAACGTGCAGAAAGCCACCAGATAATCGATGATCTCCTGTATATAACACAATCGTCAGCCAGAGGGCAATGCAGCAAGGGCCCATTGTTGCACTGCACGGTAATCATTCCGGTTTATGTCGCGGATGCCTTCCTGAACGGTGCGACGAATGTATGTCTGTACGGATGTTGAACTTCTTTCGCACCGTACTTAGCCAACCATGCTATCTGGAGGTAAGGCCCACTGAGCTACGTAGATATTTTTCAGAAGCGACCTGGCTATCACAGAGAGACTCATTGACTCGCCTCAAATGAGTACCTGGTGCGGAGTGTAAAAACATCACCACTGGGGAGACAAAGGCGGCCGGGCTTGGTGCTGGCCAACCCACCCCCTCGTGTGCCACAGTGCCGGCCTTCATAGGTGCTGCGACTCGCTAACAGCACTTGCCCCAACAGTCTGTCACAGGCTGCGCCGGGGATATTTGTCTGTGTGCGTCTAAAAAAATATGTATTTGACAGTCGTTCTCATGCCGAAAAAAATACTTCACCGGCAGGACGATTCGGACGTGGAGTGGAAGTTCGCTCGCGCCAAGCTCTGGATCTCGTACTTCGAGCAGGGCCGCACGTTGCCCGTGCCCTTCAACCTCGTGCCCAGCCCCAAGTCGGCCGTGCAGCTTCTGTTGGCAGCGGTGCGCGCCCTCGGCCGCCTGTGCCGCTGGCGCGAGCACAAGGGCAAGCTGGACGTGGAGATGGACATGCTGGACGTCAAGGCCAAGGTGCGTTCGCTCGCGCCGCGCGAACATACCGCGTGCGCACGCCAGCTCTTCCCGGGTTGTGGATCGTGGACACGTGCCGGTGGCCGTGAGGGCATGAGGAGTGCTCAGTGGAACTGGAGCAGATACATCGGTTTTGTTTTGTACGCGTGCACGTTGAAATCCTTTCCAACGGTGCCTATTGGTAGTGCAGGGGGAAGGACAACATACGAAACAAAACTACAAAAAACTGTTCTAAAGAAATTAATTTGTCAATCTCGATTATTTAAAAGTGCATAGCTCCCAGTGGCTTCCTAATGTCAGAAGGAAGAGCGTTCCAGACGGCCGCAGAAGCGTATCTGAAAGCGCAGCGATTCGGTTACTGTCTTTGTTCAACCGCCGGCCAAAAGCCCCCACTGCGAGGATGACTGGAGCCCACGTGATGGTAATTTATGCTCCTTGACGAGATCAGCAAATGTATTGCTGCTCGTTTGTGGCAAGCACTTTGTGTGTGATGATTGCGACCTTACAATGTGTTTGTTCGGCAACCGGAAGTCAATGCAGCTCGGCAAGCACTGGACGGACACGGTCGTATCTTGCAGTATCCATCACGACAAGTGGCAAAGATTGTTCTACACGCTGCAGCTTGCTAAGGTTTTTTCCAGCTGTCCCGTAGAGTAGTGAATTGCAATATGTGGGGTGGCAGCGGAGAGTTTTCCAAATGCTCATTAATCATTTATGACGTGAGGATGTTTTGAGGGTTGCCAAGGTTGCGCGTGTCCAGAGAGATCGGGAAACCGCTGCAAAATTGGCATGCAATCGCTCAAAATGAAGTCCTTAATTTCAGCTGGAAAAGGTCCGGAAGACTGTGCCGGGAATTATTTTGGCACGCCGCATCCACCTGGCAGGCTTATAGAAATGAAGATTACAGCAATGGAGGGTACAAATAACAAAGGCTTAAATTTTGGAAAGGCATAATCTGTGCTCAGCGGTAGTGCCCTTAGGTAATAATCCCTTACTGCAAGCGAGCAAGCCTCGGAGCATTTCAGAATATACTGAGAGAGGAAAAAAAAATAATCCTTGGAGCGTTACAGAAAATGTTCAGAGCCAAATTAATCCCTGGTGACAGGGAAATATTGAGGGCTGGAATAATGTAGGAGCTTTCAGGGCTGTAGGCCATGGTCATGGATTCTGAGGGAGCTACCAAATGTATACAGAAATATTAAAACATTAATAATCATTGAAATGTAATACTGGAGCACAGAGTGGTCTCCGGTTTACGATGGTCAGATTTGCGACAATCCACATACAGTATTACGTTTATACTACTAAACTATCCGACATGATTCCCAAACGTAAATTCATTCCGCATTCCGGTTTTCCGACGTCTCCCGGCGTTTCCGAGCCTTTAGTTATTCTCGAGTTGTTTTGTGTGGACGACTTTTACCTCTTCATAAACCCCGCTAAATAAAAACGGCTGATAAATACGAAAAAGAAGAGAAAAAAGACACACCGGCAAGTGACGTCTCTCCTGTTTCGACCGTCTATGGCAATGTCGTTATTCTTAACCTGGGGTGCACGCACCCCCTGGGAGTGCAAGATGCCCTGTCTGGGGGTGCGAGACGCAGCCAGATTTTTTTCTCGAAGGTAAATCATCGAAAACACAAATTAAGCATGGGCACGTAAGTACAACTACTTTGTTTCATCAAACCCTGTGTATTTCTTAATATTATACTTTTTTTTTACGATTGAGAACCAAAGGGATGCAAGGCTGCAGTAACGGTTAAGAACCGCTGGTCTATCAGAAAACAGAGGTCCTGATTTACGACAATGAAGGGGTTTCCAGGATCGCATTGCGACGTCGTAAACAGCAGGGACCGCTTGCTCTACGATAAATCCGACCGCTAATTTGGCAATTGGAGACGCAGCATTTTTAATAGCATCAGTGGTGCCCTGAATCTCCCACCCTCACAACACCGCTGTGAACCCCAAGTTAATAGTTATTTGGATGTTATTTTGTGCAGATGTGCACGCATGTTTGTTTGGCTACAGCTGTGTATCATGTGTGCATGATTTTTCGTGCACAGGTGTGTGTGTATATGTGCATAGAGTTAGCCTTAAGAGATGATCGCTCACAACACATTAACTTATTTCTTTCGAACTGCATTTTGTGTGTAGTTTGTTGTCTTTCGCCCGCACCACCGATTAGCATGGTTGGATATGTACGGTGTGAAAGAAGTTCAAAATACTTCAGAATCAGAATATTTATTGATATTGGAAAAATCCGACGAGTTATAATGCTTTTTTTTCCACAGATGTCCAGTAGGGGCGGATCAGAACATTACAACAACAAATACAATACAAAAACACGATAGGAGTGCAAAGTATAGGAAAGATAAACAAATCACTTCAGATATATCTTGTTTAATCTTAAAAGGTAAAGCCAACTGAGATATTGGCTTATTTTTTCAAAAACCACCTGGCCATCACAAACGATAACTCAACAAAGTGGCCCATCACGTATAGCAGCAAAATAATCTGAGCAACATGAACAGATGTTTTTTTCTCTAAATACGCTTACTCAACGCGCGTGAGTTTCAGATTCCAAAGAACACAGGATGAGATGTTACTATCCTTTGTGCAAGCACTTGCAAGAGTTCATGAACAGTGAGCCTGGTGAAATTTGGGGAGCGCATCGTCAGTAGTGAACCTTTGGTTCCTAGGGTGTTTCGGCCTTTCATACTATACACCCTCCCCAAAGGCGGCCAGCGACAGGGTGATCAATCCTACGCTTGCGTCCCATTCCCAATTAGTCATAGGAGTTGCCTTGTTGTTGATAGCCAACATCCCATGGGACTATGCATGGCAGGGGCGTCCTCCTCCCTGAGTCAAGCATTGTTGACTGCATACCTCCTGGCCCTCTCACTTTGGGGACCAGCTGTGGTCTTTCCTCTTCATCCAGAGCCACTGACTGCTGCCTTCTGCCACCTCCGATACAGCTCTGATTGCCGAACGCTGGCTCTCGCCCTTAATTCCCAGGTCTCTAAGCAGTCTGGTTGTAGATGTTGCCACAAAAGCTCTGCAGCCCACCTCCACTGGTCGGACTTCTGTGTTCCAGCCATGATGCCGTGCTTCGGCAGCTAGATCGGCATAGCGCAGATGTTTTCGCTCATAAGCCTCATCTACTGAGTCCTCCCAGGGTACTGTGAGCTCAATGATGAAGACCTTCTTGAGCGAACGGGACCAGAGCACCATGTCAGGTCTTAGGGTGGTGGTTGCGATCTCCGGAGGAAACACAAGTTGCCGGCCAATGTCAGCTAGCATTTTCCAGTCGCGGGCCAAGCGCAGCTGGTCTCGCTCTATTGGTGTAGAGCCGCTCTTCGGTGGTTTAGCCCCTTCGCGGACAAAGGTCGTCCGTAAGGGGTGTGATGCTGCTGGGGGTGGTAGGGAGTTGGTGGCAGCTCGCTTGTCCTCTAGGGCGGACGCAAGGTTTTTAAGGACTTGGTTGTGACGCCAAGTGTAGCGTCCTTGGGTGAGGCTTGTTTTACACCCTGTGAGAATGTGCCTGAGGTTGGCTGGCATGGAACAGAGAGCACAGTCCGGATCTTCACCATACCATTGGTGAAGATTAACTGGTGTTGGAAGGACGTCATATGTTGCTCTGATGGAAAAGCTCAACCGCCTCGCTTCCATGGCCCACAGATCCGTCCAGCTGATCTTCCTCTTCTCCACACTGTCCCATCGAGTCCACTGTCCCTGTTTGGCAAGAGAGACTGCCTTGGCCCACCTTGCAGCCTCCTCCTGATGGCATACTTTCTGCACTACCATCTTCCGCCGCTCTGGTGCAGTGGCCTTACTCCAAGCAGCACGGCTAGTTAGCCCAAGGCCTCCTCTCCCTTGCTGAACATGACCCACACTGTCTGAGGGCTGCTGTTGCCTCCTGGACTGCTTTTCCTGGCCTCCATTTGCGCCCAGTTGCCAAGGTCAGCGCGTTGTTGCTCACCACTGGGTCTCGAGATTCATTCAGTGTCATCTGGAGCCTGGTTTTTGCACACTTGAATTCCTCGGTTAGACTGGTGAGGGGCAGCTTGAGGACACCATCTCCATAGAGGCCTATGGTGGTAAGGCATCGTGGAACTCCGAGCCACTTCTTTAAGTAGCTCGTGACTCCTCTTTCCATCTTCTCCACTGTTGAGATTGGAACCTCATACACTGCTAGGGGCCACAACACCTGGGGTAGGAGACCAAACTGCAGACACCAGGCCTTTAACTTTCCAGGTAGCTGGGTGTTGTCGATGGACTGTAGGCTACTACTGATGTCTTTGCGCAGCTGTTGCACCTGGTCTTTGTCCTTCAGGCTTGCATCATACCACCTTCCAAGGCTTTTTACTGGCTGCTCAGACACTGTTGGTATTTGGTCATCTCCGATGAAGAATTTCAGGTCACAGAGTACTCCCTTCACAATCAAGATGCTGCGTGACTTGGATGGTTTAATCTTCATACGGGCCCAGCTGATGTTCTCCTCGAGTTTTCTGAGCAGTCTCCTGGTGCATGGGACAGTGGTGGTCAATGTTGTAATGTCGTCCATGTAGGCTCTGAGTGGAGGGAGGCGAAAACCAGAGTCGACTCGCTGTCCACCAGCAACCCATTTTGAGGATCTGATGATAACCTCCATTGCCATTATGAATGCCAATGGAGAAATGGTACATCCCGCCATTATACCTACATTCAGGCATTGCCATGAGGTGGTGAACTCTGAGGTGGTGAAGCAGAACTGCAGATCCTGAAAGTACGACTTCACCAGGGTTGTGATGGTGTCCGGTATAAATGTACTCGAAGTGTACGTGAGTAAATTCTGATCCGAATGAGAGTTATTATCTCTCGCTCTCTCTCGAGCTGCTCAATTACTGGTGCTTTCATTTGATGAGGGGTATAAAGGGTGAACCTGTGGCCTGGGACGCGGTTCCATTCCAAACCGGCCCACGGCCTCATGAAGCCCAACACTGCAGAACAGCCCACATATGTATTTATGTACAGGCACTCCTCTACTAACAAACAAGTTCGGTTCCAAAGGTCTGTTTGTAAGTCGATTTTTTGCAAGTCAACTTTACTCCTGTCGATTCCTAACGTGTTGTACGGCATGTGCACTATACACGGGGAATGGCTTCAAAAATTGTCGAATCTCCTGTAGATGCCGTTGGTTCTTCAGGTTCTGCAGATGTAGATGCAACCATTGCCATCTATTGCGCGGTGGTTGAACTTACGATTCTCGGTCCGAACAGCTGCAACTGGACATACGGAACAGGTTTGTTCGTATCTCTGAAAGTTCTTAAGTCTAATGTTCGTAAGTAGAGGAGTCCCTGTATTCATAATAGAAGTTTTTAGGGGGATAGATCGCGTAAATAAACATGTGTCGTTTGAACTGAACTATTTGAAATTTGTATTTTATTTTACCAGGTAAGGCCCCGCTCAACTTTGTAATTCTTTTTTCAGAAGTGACCCTGGCCATCACAAATGAGAGCTCAACAAAGAGGCTCATCATCGTCACGTTTTCAGTTTTTTTTTCAGTTTAATGTATTTGGTATAGCCCTGTGAGCCATTCGGCTTTTGAATCGGGTGTAACTGTAGTGGTGGTGTTGACGTGCGCCGACAGTGATGGATCACGGGGCGCGGGGTTGGGCACGCGAGGTGGGCGTGGTATGGACGCGCGCGCCGGTGGTGAGGCGCGCTGACACGAGGTGGGAAAACAGGATCGTAGCCAGCGCGCAGTGATTGGTCAAATAGGATGGGTGCTCTCAGCGACGTCCGCAGGAGGTGCATAAAGGGGGACGCGCGAGAGCACTCGAGGTCGTTGTTAACCAGTTGAAGACCGAAGACGGAGTGGAGGAGGTAGTGGCCCGAGACCCCTAGTCCCGCCGTCCTTGTCAGGACCGGGGCCCTGTGTAGCTCGGAGCCGAGACTGGGGGACCCGTAGTCCGACGCCCGTGTGGGTCGGGACGGTGGTACCCAGAGCCGAGACGGACACCCCGGCCGGGTGTGTTCCGGAAGGCTACGGGGCGTAAGAGCCCGTGTCAGTGTAGCTGAGTGGGTGTTAGTCACCCGAGTAGCTAAGTGGGTGTTAGTCACCCGTGTAGCTGAGTGGGTGTTAGTCACCCGAGTAGCTAAGTGGGTGTTAGTCACCCGTGTAGCTGAGTGGGTGTTAGTCACCCGAGTAGCTAAGTGGGTGTTAGTCACCCGTGTAACTGAGTGGGTGTTAGTCACCCGTGTAACTATAAGTTGGTGAAATAAAAGAGTGTGCTACCCGTGAAGTCGTCTCCCGCCGAGTTACTACTTTACATAACCACAACAAACAAAAAACAAAAACATGAACAAGAAAACATCTTAAAGTGACTGTGCACAAACAGAAAAATCCAGGAAAAAACTGCAGTCTTCCAGAAAAAAAAGCACCGTACACCAACGCTGTGCAAAAATCCCAGTGGGATGTAAGACAAACAACAACAACCACAAGACAACTTAGATTAAAGCCATCATTCTGGACACTTATAGCAGCAGACAAATACTGCACGTCCGTGCGGTTGTGCTGCTGCAAAGCCCGCCCCCACCACCCGCCAGAGCCAATTAGCAAGGTTGTGTCACGTGAACAACACGTGGCCATTTTGTTACGAATACAGCCACACACCGGTTGTGTGTTGGAGAGTAAACCCACCTCGACGTTTACAGTTGGAGTACAGTGATCCCTCGTTTATCGCGGTTAATGGGGACCGGAACCCCTCGCGATAGGTGAAAATCCGCGAAGTAGGATTGGCCCCCTAGGAATTTCCGTATATGTGTGTGTGGGTACCAGAATGTTTAAAATATGTATATTTATACTTCATATATATTTTACTTAAATCTATTTAATTATAAAACCTTAATATTATACATTCACTCACTCACATATATTTTACTTAAATCTATTTAATTATAAAACCTTAATATTATACATTCACTCTCTCTCATACGATACGTATGGGAGAGGATGCGATGATGCGCAGCCAATCAGCTCACGGGATGCTGTACATCCACTCGTGCTCTCATTCGTCGATCTCGCTCCGGGAACCAATCACGTGCCTTGTCTGAGTGCCCGTGGGTACAGTATGTACAAAGCCTCTGAGAGAGTTTCTCTCTTTGTCTGGCATCCTGGGAAACCGTTTCTCTCGCGCATCACGATGAAACAACGCTGCTTTCCGCAATACGGCTGCCGATATGGCGGTATTTTTGAATTTTTATTTTTCGATGAATATTTTTGAAAAATCCGCGATGCACTGAGGCCGCGAAACTTGAACCGCGAAGTGGCGAGGGATTACTGTACCGTCACGTTTCGCCCGTGATTACAATGACCACCAGCATCATCAGGCGACAGCCAGAATTGTGGAGAATTCCTCCTGTTTCGGTCTTATATGTTGAACGTATTTCACACCGTACACAGCCGACCGTGTAAATCGGAGGTGTGGGGGAAGGACAACAACACACACAAACACAAATTTATAAAGAAATTAGTTTTCAATCTTAATTAAAAAGTGCATAGCTCCAGTTGCTTGATTTAAAGCTTTCTTGACTGCAGGAACTACTCTTTGGTTCTTTCCGTAAGGTCACATAGAAAGAAAATCAATTGAATAATAGAATACGACGTTTCGATTGCAACACAAGCAGTCATCAGGTAGAACTACATTTGAGAGAGAGACAAAACGCAGACACGGAGACACACAGACACGGAGACACAGACACGGAGAGACACAGACAGACACACAAGCAGAGAGAGACAACACAGATACACACAGAGAAAGACACAACATGGACACAGAGAGACCCAATGCCTCTGTGTCGTGGCCTTAAATAGAGAGATAGGGTGGGGGGGCAGAGAGAGAGGTGGGTCGGCTGGAGCAGTGAAATTACCATGTCAATGAGAGAGTTGTGTGGAAATCCACCCCGAAGCGGCCGGGGGAGAGAAAGAGTGAATGGACCTATGAGAGCCTGGTAAATTTTAGAGAGAGAAATAGGCAGTTTGAGAAAACAACCTTAGCTAATTTTTGGAAATGTAATGCAATGCAACTCAAAGAGCCGGCTATGCGTTAACTGTGTGGAAATCCACCCGCTTTGAGGAGGATTTCCACACAACTCTCTCTAAAATTTACCAGTCTTGCTGGGTCTTTCTCTCCCCCTGCCGCCGCGGGGTGGATTTCCACACAGCTCTCTCATTGACATGGTAATTTCTCTGCTTTAGTAGACCCACCTCTCTCTCTGCCCCCCCTCTCTCTCTATTTAAGGCCACGACACAGAGGCATTGGGTCTCTGTGTGTCTATGTTGTGTGTCTCTCTCTGTGTGTCTCTGTGTTGTCTCTCTCTGCTTGTGTGTCTCCGTGTCTGTGTTTTGTCTCTCTCTCAAATTTAGTTTTACCTGATTACGACTGCTTGTGTTGCAATCAAAACGTTGCATTCTATTATTTAATTTATTTTCTTCTACGTGACTTTACCGAAATAACCAAAGAGTAACTCCAGTTGCTTCTCCTAATAAATATAACTCATCTGTGACTGCGAGCATCTTAGCCACAAAAATCGGGTACCAGAGGGAAATATGTTTGACCTTGCAACACCCTTGAAGTGAGAAAAGTGAGTGGAGTGTGCTACGAACTCGGCGACCCGGGTTCGATTCTCGCGCACGTCCAACACCAGTGACGATTATCTGAACCGGTCCTCCCCTAGCTCGACTCAGCCTCAAAATGAGTATCTGGTGTGGTGTGTAAACATCGCCACTAGGGAGACAAAGGCGGCCGGACGTGGTGCTGGCCACCCACGCCCCCCGTGTACCGTTCCAGCCTTCATAGGTGCTCGCTAACAGCACTTGCCCCAACAGTCTGCTAAAGGCTACACGGGGGATCTGTGTCTTTGGTTGCCCGCCAAAGGTGTCTGAAAGTCCGACTTGGTCCTAAGCAAGGAAAGAAATTTCCAACAATGGTCTACGGCTATACAGTTATAATCTTCACATACATACAGAGCATGCATCATTCCGTTGTTTTGAGTTAATCTCTCATCATTTAATTTAATGAGTGATCTAACTTCCTCTGTTGTATTCCGCCATTGCAAACCCGTCTTTTGAGCCGGACACCCTGTGTTTTAAAGGGCTCCATAGCTCGTCGTTGGGTCTGTCCAGCTTCAATCAAATTGTCTACGGCTACTGTCGACAGGTTGTGCGTCAACGGTTGTGCTATCATGAGTGTGTGCGAAATGTCATTCCTCAGGACCTGTATAGCCTGAGGAGCAACATGAACCGAAGCATGAACAGCATAGGTCAGCATCCCACCCGCTACCAGGTAAACACACACTTGCTCCACACGAAATGCTACGGTGGCAAGATGTTAATTCCCTCGCCTGGTATGCAGGAGGTCGTGGGTTTGATCCCGACCCTGACGCCTGTGTATTTGGAGTTTGCATGTTCTTCCCGTGGTTGCGTGGATTTTCCTCCAGGTCCTCCGGTTTTTCCCTCCAAATTTAGAATCAACATCACGCGTTTAGAGTATTTGGCTGCTATCAATTTCCACATGATAAGCCACTTCGTTGAGCTATCATTTGTGATGGCTGGATCGCTCCTGCAGAAGAGCTACATAGCTCGGTGGGGCCTTACCTGGTAAACCATGATGCCATGGTTTGGTACGGATGGTGTTTTTCTTCTCTTTTTTTAAACGCTTAAACGTTTTTGATATAAAACGCAAGAGACACCCCATGTACACAAAGGAGGGTGAGACTGAGAGCTTCGTCCCACAGGTAGTCAAGCATCCATCCCGATACGGCCATCTCCTGGCCACTCAGCAGCCCACTGGTTATTTATCAGTTAGTCTCCCTAAACTAAACTAATTTTACTTTTACCAGGTAAGGTCCACTGAGCTGTATAGCTCTTTTTCAGAAGCGACCTGGCCACAGGTGATAGCTCAACAAAGAGGGACTATCACGTGGATATTTATAGTAGCCAAATACTCTAAATGCATGATTCTAAATGTGGAGCGAAAAACCGGAAGCTCTGGAGAAAAATCCATGGGACCTCGGGGAGAGACAGAGACACGGAAACTCCAAATATACACCAAGAATCAGGGTCAGGAGAGAACCCAGGATTTTCCTGCATACCAGGCAAGGGAGTTAACATCTCCTAGCCACTGCTCCCGTTCAGGTACTAACCAGGCTCAAGCCCGCTGAGCTTTACGAGATATCGGGGCAGCGGCGTGGTTGAGCGGTGGCTCGTCGCAGAGGTTCACGGTGTGAGTCCAAGGACCGCCCTGGTTAATACTGCGGGTGCGGGCACAGGATACCACGCCCGACCGTCTGCTACAAATTGGATGTCAAAGGTCCCATGATGTCATTGGCAAGAGTAGGCCATTGTGCGCCGGCGGTGTGTCAAGGTCTAAACTTAATGTCGCCGCTGATTACTCAACCGGGAATATTCTCCACCCATAGCTGGCGATCATTGTCCCTCCACTGGCAGAGCGATGCCCCCACACAGGTGTCTCTTGCAAGAGATCGGATCCATTCGGGGGTGACTTGTTCATCCTGATTTTTTTTTAAATGAAAAGTCCTCCGGTTTTTTCCCCTCCACATTTATAAACATGCATGTGGCTTATTTCGTTTATTTTGGCTGCTATAAATGTCCAAATGATGGGCCACTTTGTTGAGTTCACATTTGTGAACAAGTAGCTTCTGAAAAATAAGTTAATACCTGACTGGGCGTTGCCTGGTAGGATGGGGATGGTTTAGTTGTATTTGTATATTTTTTGGTGATTTGCTTACCTGTCTTGTACTTTGCACTACTCTAGTGTTATTGAGCTGTTTGTTGTTGTAACGTTCTTACCCACCCCTACTGGACATCTGTGAAAAATAGCTTTATAGTTAATCAGATTCCTCCAGTATAAATAAATCTGCTGATTCTGATATGCTCATATATTATCTCAGCACGACAGCACAATTACAATGGCATTGCAGTATCAGGCACCGCGCAATGCTTGCTCGCGGTCACCGTTTCTGTCACGCTGTTCCGCAGCAAATCATGAAACGGCTCATCAAGAGGTACGTCTTGAAAGCCCAGTTCGACAAGGAGAACGACGAGGTCAACGAAGGTAACGGCCACATTCCATTAAAAACACTTTTTTAAAATTACTGATGTTGCTGATGGTGGTGACGATTATTGCTCACAATGACGACGACGATGATGACGTTTTTAATCAACGTAAATTTAAATAGTATGAACCAACTGTGGCGCTTTCGAACCGAGGATGAAAGCACTGATTAGCAATCTCCGTCTGGTCTGTCCATCCAAAATGCGGGTGGGGGGCACAATAAGTTATGTAAATGTAAACCAATGGGGAGTTCAACTTGAGTGCAAAGTTGTGTTGCTATCAGGGATTTTCCCCATTGATTAAAGAGGGTTTCCCAACACTTGAGAGACGTAAAATTTGCGCCAAAAAGGATTCGCCCTGGCATTGCGTGTGAGGTCATTGTGCGACACATCACACATGGGGAGCGGTAGTGAAGTGGTAGCGCGATGCGCTACAAACTCGGCCACCCGAATTCGATTCCTGCTCACGGCCAACATCTGTGACGATTATCTGAACCGTTCCTGGGCCTCCCCTAGGTCGACTCAGCCTCAAATTAGTACCTAGAGCGGTGTGTAAAACATCGCCACTGGGGAGACAAAGGCGACCGGGCGTGATGCTTACCACCCACTCGCCCCCTCATATGCATTGCTGGCCTTTATATGTGCTACTCGCTAACAGAACTTGCACCAATCGCATGTTCAGGCCACACGGGAAATCTTTATGCATGTGCCCGCGTGTCACTTGCAGGAGAGCTCAAGGACATCAAGCAGGACATCTCTAGCCTGCGCTATGAGCTCCTGGAGGAAAAGTCCCAGAATGCCGAGGACCTCGCCGCCATTATCCAGCAGCTCAGTGAAAAGTTCAACCTGGAGATCCCACAGCCGTCCGACAACGACGAGATGGACTTGGAGGAGAAAGACGTCAGGTTATAGCCCTTGGAGCTGTGGGTTCGTGGGGGAGGAGGTGGTGAAAGTCTCTCACTTAGGGCGGTGTGCGTGTGATTGACGTACAACGACAGAGGACGCGGGTGGGGGGGGGGGGGTCAGCGGCGACCTTATCGTTGCTTGTGTGAAGCGGGCCACACTGAGCAGTCGTAAGGAGCCTAAAAGTAAAACGGGACGAGGACAACGCTGCTTGCGCGTGCAAAACGTTTGCGTTTTCCATTCGAAAACGACGCCCCTCCCGCCCCCCCCCCCCCATCGTGTTTCCCGGTGTAAACGAAACAAAGAGAACATATACGTCGTAGCCTGATTACCACATCCGGTTGGCCATTTTTCTGCGTGAAATTACCAAAGCAGGCCGTCTGCTGTAATGTGGACGTTAAACAACAACAAAAAGACAGGGGTGATCGTTCATAAGGACGGGCTATTTGTGTGCTCATGCATTAAGCCCAAATCCCAAATGTGAGAGTTATAAGAAATTAAATTATATACAGTCGTCCCTCAGTTAACAGTGACATCGGTTAACGTTTTTTTGCGGTGAACGTTTCGCTTCCCACAGAGAACCCCCGTGGTTTGAACTGACGTTAACACTTTTATGTAACGGTAACGTGTTTATGTTGTGCACGCCAATTTTTGCCAATTCCAGCGCTCCTAAGTTAGGGCTGAGCCATGCCCTCAGCCAATTAGCAACTCTCATTTGCAAGCGTTTAGACCTCGAATGGCTTTATGCTTAACATGTTTTCTATTTTTATCAGTGGAAACACTATTTTGGCAGTGGAAACACTTATAATTGAATTCGATTAACAGTCATTTCGGTGAACAGTAGTTTCTGTGGAACGGATTAAAAACGTTAACCAAGGGACTACTGTGTATATATATTTCTTCAGCATTATTAAAATTGCTAAGTTCCCTCTTGCAATGGGCTGTCACCAGATGAAAGTACCAATTGGTTCCATTTAACATTGGAGCAGTTTCTTTGTCCCATATTTAAGATGCCTTTGTGCCAGCAGACCTGCATTGGCTTCATGCGTCCCAGCTCCCACAGTGCCCCACTCCTGAATATAGCAGTCGTGCTAGCGTGAGATATTATTTTGACCACGTTGAATTTGGACCCAGATTAGTATACGGTAGATTATTTGAAACCCGATGGGTGCACGTGCAATTTCATACCGACCTCCCAGTGCACCTCTCGTTTTGATCTGGCTGTCCCATATCTTATTACAGACCAATTCAGACCTTATTGGTCACCCCGTGCCCTTATGATTGTCGACGTTCATCCTACAAAGTCCCACCACAAGGGAGAAACACAAATAAATAGACAAAAACATACTTTCATTCAATTTCCTTGTACAAGAATACGGGTAAACCGTATGGGTTGACATGAATGCTGTCCTGTCATGCTGGCTTCCATAATGCACTTGCGCGCTGTTATCTTGGACAAATTTAAAAGCTGTGTGAGTCACATGAATGCCACTTTCAATTCCTCCCCCCCTGTGAATGAAGCTTATAAAACTCAAAACAGACAGCCCGGCGCATACATCCTGTGTGCTCCTATTAAAATAATAGCTTCTGGTTTCGGAGGTTTTATTTGTAACCATGGTAGAGACCCCCTCTCTCCATTTAGAAATGACGGGCCAACTCATTTTCACAATTGATTCTAAGACTAGTGGCTCTGAGTAAGAGTTGTTAATATGCCCATTCTCGTCCACCTTAGCTGAGTAGGGATGGGTTTTGGATATAAAAATTCAATATTTTTTGATCATTTCCATTTTGTAATAGTGGAAACCGTGCTTGAGCGAAACGAAAGCGGCATCACGTGGCATTGTTGCCACTTTTAGCGGGGACAAAGGGGAAGTGACATACTGTTAAGACGTCATTTCCTGTGGCATCATACTTTCAGATGAATCCGAAAGAAAAATGGACCACCCTAAATTTTGCATCTCGGCCTGATTTCCAGATTGGTATTTTGAGGATTAAACTAAATTGGAAGCATATCCCTACTTCTAAGTTACTTCTGCAGGGAATTACCAAAGTACACGGTCTGCTGAAAGGTGGACATTAAAGACCCAACAAAACATTGTCTGCAAGAGTGTGTGCCAGCGTTGGATAACTTAAACGGCGGAGAATCCAAACAAATTATAAAATTCCCAAACAACGGATGTCGTACTATACTTTTACTGTGCCTATGTAAATATGAAAATTAGACATCTTTTGCAAAATATATATTGTGAATCTCTTTGGTCAGTCACATCCAGATTATATTATTGACATTCGCCCATTATTACTTATTTTAGTTTGTATCCACCATCACAGAGTAGTCGTAGTGTAACTCTAGGGAAGCACACTGGTCGTGTTCTTCTCTTAGAGGTTATTGGCACAAAATCAAACGATCAAACGATGTATTTAAATGGTTTTCTATTAAATGAGTACGCGTTAGTTGAAAGTAAGATGTGTGTATATATACGACAGTATTTTTATGCCAAAAAAAGACAAACGTTCTAAGCAATTCAATGGGGTTGTTGTTTTGTTATTCCACCATTCAACACATTATTTAAGTTGGTGTTTACACTGTATTTTGTCTCTGGGCCCCCTCAAAGATCTTTGGGGTTCGTGTTAAACGGATAACTCATCAAAATAAGTGGGCATTCATAATGATTGATGGAAACCTAGCTGATGACAGCATTTCCTCAAACAATAAGGGGTTGTTCCCCCCTCCCCCCTCAAATCCCAGCTTCTGGCCCACATGCACACACAAGCTACCATCAACTTTGGAGCCAATTCACAAGGTTGATGCGTGAGGACTTGCAATCTCAGAGTCCGCCGGTTCGATCTCCTGGCATGACAAGTTTCTCGTATCAACCCAACCTCTGTCCGCCCAGCAGCACAAACAAGTACAACCCACAGTTGATCAGCAGGCAGGCCGTGCGTGCTGGGGTGGAGTGTCGTTTTCCTTTGCGGTGGCATGTGCTGTGACTTCTCCCAGAATTTGCACGCTGTGTGTGCATGTGAGCACAGATCCGTGAGTCTCCATCCATACGACCACCTCTGTCTGTTCTGTAAGACACGGAGCCATCACTCGCACAGTATTTAATCGCCAATTGAGAAGAAAGGGGCGTTCAAAATCAATGTGTGTACGTATGTTGAATTTCTTTCGCACCGTACATAGCCAACCGTGCTTATCGGAGGTGTGGGGGAAGGACAACAAACTAAACATGAAAAGTAGTTCTAAAGAAATTGTTTCAATCTAGATTATTTAAACGTGCGTAGCTCCAGTGGCTTCCTCATATCGGAATGAAGAGCGTTCCAGACGACCGCAGAAGCGCATCTGAAAACGCGCGATGCAGTGACCATCTTTGTTCGATGCCCAGCCAGAAGCTGCCGCGATGATGACCTTGACGAGATCAGCAAGATAGATATTAAATCAAAGGGGTATGTTAAAACAGATCGCGCTTACCTTTGCATTCCCCCTGAATGTAGACTACGCATCGTTAAAAATATGTACAATTTCTAACGTGTCGTCATTAAAATTGTTAATGTGCATAATTGCCTGAATTATTATGATGCGGTTAGAGCCAAAATTAAATGTTTAAGTCACTAGATGCCTCTTTAGTCGCACGAATCAGGGTACCGTAAGAGAATATTTTTGACCCAGCAACAACGCGTTTACTAATTTTCGCACACACAAAGTCACTTCTGCCATTGGCGAGGGTATCTTGCAGTGACAAGTGACTTGGAATAGGTGGACATGGAAGAGGTTCCCTGGCCCCTCCATTAAACATTTGGTGTTTACTTTCTGACCCAATTAATTCAGTTCATTACCTCGAATGTGATGAGGAAAAGAGGAACGTCTCTGGCCTGGACTTGTACAGGGGCAGGGAGTCGACAGCGCTGATGGATGGCGGAGGGACGTTCCAGATTACGGGGACAACAGAGGAGAAAAAGCGACAATCACTGACCAGAGTTCGACTGAGGCTTCGATAAAATGCCATGAATACCGGAGGAGAGTGAATGTGGTTTGGAATGACTCTTAATTGTAATCAAAGTAGTCAAATAATTAACTCTCATGGTGGAGCGATAGCTTAGTGGTTGTTGTGTTTCCAGGCCACAGGTAACATCAGTGGCGAGTGCCATCCAAACCGGTCCTTGGCACTTTCCTTTACCGACCTTCACTCACCACAATGGTGAAGAATGATCGTACAACCCCCACATACTGGCACGGTATGAGGAGGCCTAAATTCAACAGTTGATTAACTTGGGAGCTGTAAACTATAATTGTAATGGTATAAGAATTAAAGGGTTTGCTTTTAGCATGGGTATTGGACATGCAGCACTGACTTAAAAAAATGTAAGCTCACGATATACAATGCGTCTCCTTGTGCAAGAATTATTTTTAACTCGCATAGCCCGTGTGCAGCCACTGCAGGTGCATTCAACGCGATGTTATGAAAATGAGAGCATTTCATCATTTGTGACCCAAAATCGTGAGAATTCCTCGAATCCGAGGAGGAGTAAAATCATTCCATGTAGAACTGGGCTATCCATTTGATCGCTCGACTCATTGGATAAAACAAAAATAAAAACTGTCATTGCACGAAGAGGTCCGATCTCAGTTGCACTTGTGCCGCTGGGTGGGAGGTGATGGACTGGGCATCGTGACGTCATCAGTATCATCAACGTCACGCTGGGCGTGGCTTAAAGGGGGTTTCCAGCCTTGGAGAGGAGTACTATCAAATGGGCCCGAGTAATCGACCGCGCAACAGTAGTCGATCGCAATTCGCATCCAATGAATCCATATAATCAAATAGTCGCCAGTTCTAACTCCATGGCAAGAATGCACGTGACAATCCACCTCCCAGTTTGATGGATTTACATGATTCTGCGTCACAATGTCGACCACAATTCAATTGTTGTGAATAGTTTTTTTTCGTCTCCTTTGAATTGTGTCGAATGTTTTTTTGTCTCGTTTTGTCTCGTTCCTTCAATAAGCCAAAAGGATAACATTTGCAGAAACCGTACAGTAATTTGCATACACTGTCATTTGCTCAAATCACGATTCTTACACGCGCGATTCGATGCAATTATCGTGAGTGTGAGAATTGATTTTTGATTGATGGATCATGACATGCCTAGGATGCTGCCGTAATGCAATGGCTAAGCAGATTGGACTTGCAATCCAGGGACCCACCGGCATGATTCCATTTTGTGGCCCGACCGGAGAAACAACGGGGCCAGTTACTTAAGATACCACCACCTCTGTGCACCCAGTAGTATACAGTTACATGAGTGTAGTGAAAACGTGGGGTTTCCCATACGTCTTTTCTAAAATGCCTGGACAGGGTGGAAGAGTAGGCCCATTACCCTCGAGAGCAGTGGTTCTTCACCTGGGGTGCACGCTGGCACCCCCTGGCGGTGAGAGATGCCCTTCATGAGGGTAGCGAAACATGGTCAGATTTGTTTTTTAGAAGGTAAATCATCGCAACGTAAACTAAACACGGGCACGTAAGTAACAACTACTTTATTTCATCAAACCTACGTATTTATTAACATTAATGTTTCACGATTGAGAACCAAAGCGGCGCAAGGCTGCAGTAAAGGTTACGCACCACTGCCCAAGAGGGTATCTCTGAGAGCTCCCTGTAGTAAAGGCCGTTCGGCAAGCATTGGGGTTAAGAGCTGCCCGTAGTTAAAGCCGTTCGGCAAGCATGGGCGTTTAGCACCCTAACTTGGCCTAACACTTGATGGTAACACTTGATGTTAAGCCACGTTGGATTGCTTGGTGGATTGTTCGTTGCCACTAATTAATCGTTGCAATTGGTTTTGTTGTTTACCGTAGCAAAATGCCCGATTCTCAAACGAAAGGTTGTGAGTTCAATTGCCGGTCTGGAACGGTCGATCCTACAGTGCGGACTGGTTCCCACAATAGAAATGTCGAGTTGACACCGCTAGTTCAGAGCCACCAACAGGGATGAGCCTCATGTATCACTTGCTTAAGCATAGGGCACTTTTGACTTTGAATTTATGTAATCATCAAATAGTTATTGTCAGTTTTACATTGAACAAAGGTTCCCCAGTTCCGTTGTTACGTGTAGGTTTAGCATTGTATAATTATCATAGTCGCCAAATGAAATGAAATGTCTTATATTTTGTATTACAGTATTATATGCGAATAAAATATAAACAATGTCTCAGTAGCCTTTAATTGACATTTTCATGTATGCTGTTGAACTTCTTTCGCACCGTACGTAGCCAACCATGCTAATCGGAGGTGCAGTGTTGAGTCAATCGGTAGTGTTAAATGTATGGGAAGTGTTGAGTCTATGGGAAGTGTTGAGTCTATGGGCAGTGTTGAGTATATTGCCTAGTGTTAGTCTATGGGGTAGTATTAGTATATGGGAAGTGTTGCATCTATGGGTAATGTTGAGTCTATGGGTAGTGTAAGTCTATGGGCAGTATGTATGCATGATGGACTTCTTTTGCACCATACGCAGTCAACTGGGCTAATCGGAGGTGCAGTGTTGAGTAAATGGGTTGTATTAGTCTACGGGTAGTGTTGAGTCTATGGGTAGTATTTAGTTTATGGGCAGTGTTGAGTTTATGGGAATTGTTGAGTCTATGGGCAGTGTTGAGTCAATGGGCAGTATTAGTCTATGGGTAGTGTTGAGTCGATGGGCAGTGTTGAGTCGATGGGCAGTGTTGAATCTGTGGGAAGTGTTGAGTCGATGGGCAGTGTTGAATCTGTGGGAAGTGTTGAGTCAATGGGTAGTGTTGAATCTGTGGGAAGTGTTGAGTCTTTGGGAAGTGCTGAGTCTATGGGCAGTGTTGAATCTGTGGGAAGTGTTGAGTCTTTGGGAAGTGCTGAGTCTATGGGCAGTGTTGAGTCTATTGCCTAGTGTTAGTCTATGGGAAGTGTTGCATCTGTAGTGGCATGGTTGAACATGATCGCCACTACCTATAGCCGGCAGTACTAGCTTGTGCCAGTAGGGAGCGGAAGGGAGGCTGAACCTGCTGGATAATGATGACGGCCATTGGCCCTAGGCAATCCCTGGGGGGAGCATCGTGCCCAACGGTCGGGACCCCAGACCCCAGGAAGGGTGCTGGGGGATTGTGTTATTCTCCAGACCTTTGGAGAAGGTCCTGGAAGGAAGGCGTGGCTAGAGGCAGAGTGAGCCGGGTCCCTGTATATAAGTGAAGTACCGGTGAGGACGCTTGACGCCGAGGTTGAGGCACACGTATGTTTATTCACAATATGACAGTGGGCATATACACACTCGAGGGGGTATCGGCCCCCTCACCCGTATAACTCGGGATACACCCCTAGCTAACTCTGTCCTAGCCCCGAATCCTCCACTAATGGGCTAGGGGAGGCTAACTGGCCCGACACTGGTAAGTCGGGCCCGGTACCCGGAGTTCCAGACCAGCTCTTACCAGAGCACCGGCTCTGGCTTTCGGGACCACGCCGCTGGCTCAATCCTGCCCGGCCCTGAAAAGGACATCGAACCAGGGGAGTCCAGGGCTCTATCTAAGACGTCTTCAATCTTCTTCCCTTAGCTTAAACATAACTGCCGAGCCCTTTGAAACATCCCCTTTTATACCCAACCCCTCCCTGAGGGGTGGGGCCCCGGGGGATCATAACGTTCGAACCAGCCCCCCCCCCAGGGTGTCTGGCTCGGACGTCGTAGAGGGCACTTGCTCGTGCACTTACGTAGCCCCGCCCACTGTGTTTGTTTTCCATAGGCTGCCATGCATAACGGGCCCTCTCTTTAACACCCCTACATCACCCCCCCCCCCCCCCCCCCCGCATAGCTTGCAGCCGTCCCGGCTGCCAACATACAAAAATGACAATAAAAGTGCATTTACACCTTGACCGCGCGTGTGCCTCACTATTTTTCAACAATAACAAGAACAGCACAAGAACACAACAAAATGCAACAGCAAGAAGAGAAAACAACCCGACGCACCCCCCCTTGAATAAATACGAATTCCGTAAAAAAACAACCTATATACAATTTGCAGGGAACCCACCATACACACAACACCAGGTGAACCCAACGTATGTACATTTCAATGGGCAGGGAACACACCACCCACACAACACACAATGAACACAACGTATGTACATTTCAATGGGCAGGGAACACACCACCCACACAACACACGATGAACACAACCTATGTACACATCTTCCGGCCTCATAACAGTCTGCGCATTTTTGCGCGCGTCCTTGCAGCGGGCCCCTCACACGGGGTAACCCCGGGTGGCGGACCGTAAGGTGGCAATTGTCCGTCCCGGAGTGAGACCTCATCCGATGCCGCGCGACCGTCGGTATCCCCAGGAGGGGTGGTCGGGCGTGAGCCCGTCAGTCCTGATGCACCTGGAGGTGGCACGGCCGGCAAGGCATTAGGTGAGAACGACGGAGACGGACCCAGTGAGTCGGTCGACCCCCCACACGTTTGGCCACGCATGTGTGAAGTGGGTTTGTGTACCGCAACGAAGGGTTTTAACCTAGAGGGGTGCACGAACCATCGCCGCTTCCCCCATTTAATGCGCACGCACTGTGGTCGCAAAACTTCGACCACCTCCACAGGGCCCCGCCACGGCCGCGCCAGCTTAGGGGAGGTAGCCAGGGGCACTTGGGGACAGTGCAACCATGCCTTGTCCCCCGGCTTCCACTGTATTACGTGCGCCCGACCCAGCCTGAGGCGCTCATTCGCCTTTTGACGGAGGTCCGAGTTTAGCATAGCAGCATCCCGCGCCTCTGTTAATTTGACCAGATTAAATTTGACGTGGTCAGCCAATTTAGTTTTCCCTTGCGGGTCGGGGATCTGCAGCTGGGCGCGAACAGGCGGGTCGGGTTCGCGACCGTACATGAGGTAAAAGGGGGAAAATCCCGTAGCTGCATGGGGTGCCATCCGGTATGCCGCCAAGACCCCTTGAATATGCAGGTCCCAGTCAGTCTGCGAGTCCGAGACCTGCTGTGACATCATTGACGTAATGGTGCGATGCAGGCGCTCGACCATTCCGTCAGTTTGCGGGTGATACGGGGAGGTACGAATTTTCTTCATGCCTAAGAGGTCACAGACTTGTTTGAGTAATTTACCGGAAAAATTTCTGCCCTGGTCGGTCAGCAGCCGCTCCGGAGCACCTTTGTCCAGGACGTATCCCTGAACAAAGGCCTCCACGATGGCTGCTGCCGACTGGTTGGCAAGGGGCCAGGCCATAGGCCAGCGCGTAAAATACTCGACACCTGTCAACAAATACCTATTGCCCCTGGGGGTGGCGGGAAATGGGCCCAAAATGTCCAGCGCGACAAGCTCATTTATTCTGGATACTTTGATCGATTGCAAGGGCGGGTTAGACTCCCGCGCCGGCGGTTTCCGTTGCGCACACCGAGGGCATGATCCCAATAGATCCCCAACATCCCTCGTCATACCAGGCCAAAAAAAATCAAGTTGTAGCAGTGCAAGAGTCTTTTGGGTCCCCAGGTGTAATAGGCGCTCATGCGCGGCCCACACCACCTTGCCTCGCAACTCAGAAGGGACCACCAGCCGATGTCGCTGGGATTTGCCGTCCCAATGCATCAGCAGACCTTGCACCATTTCCCATGCATCCGAATCACCCTTCACCCGCCCAGCACCCCCGACGCGACGACGCCACCCGAGGAGGGAGGTATCCTCCATTTGGAGGCGCCCCCATTCAGTGACGGGCAACCCCAACAGGGAATCTCTTCCCTGTTGTTCGATCGAATTAGTAACCAATGGTTCGTCGTCGTCGGTGGCTGCCAAGATCGGAACCGATGCGTCCCCTGAAGGCCTGCAACGTCCCGACCCCAGGAGGCATGCACATTCGGAGGTGGTTGGCATGCGCGACAGAGCGTCCGCATTCGTATGGCGAACGCCCTTACGGTAGGTGGTTTCAAAATCAAAGTCCTGGAGAACCTCCAACCATCGAGACAACTGTCCCGGATATGGGCGATACTGTTGGATGAAATAGACAATTGCCAACAGTTCCCTATGGGTGACACAATATCTTTGCTCCGCAGGAGACAACACCCGACTACCGTACGCGACCACCCGTTCCACGCCATCAACCACCTGGGAAAGCACACCCCCAATACCCGTGTTGCTCACATCGGTGTCGAGCAAAAAGGGCTTAGAAAAATCTGGGTAAATCAAGGGAGGGGCTTTTACCAGGGCGTCCCGAAGGGAGCAGAAAGCAGCCTCCTCCTCTTGACCCCAGTGGAACCGAACCCCTTTAGATGTTAAAGCGTGCAGGGGTTTTGCAATTGTCGCAAAATCAGCGACGAACCGTCGGTAATACGACGCGAACCCAATGAAACTCCTGACCTCTCCCACCGAGGTGGGAGTCGGCCAGGAGCTGACACACTGCGTTTTGGCGGGATCGGTAGCAATACCCGAGCGTCCCACGATGTGCCCCAAATAACGCACCGAATCGCGCAACAAATGGCATTTTTGGGGCTTGAATTTCAAATTAGCAGCCCGCATCTTTAGGAAAACCGCCCGCAACCTCTGGAGATGTTCGTCAAAAGTTTTACTAAAGACGATAACGTCATCCAAATAAATGAGGCACGACTCCCATTGCAATCCAGCCAAAACCAATTCCATCAAACGCTGGAAAGTTGCCGGCGCTGAGTGTAAGCCCATCGGCAACCGGTTGAATTGGAACAGGCCATGCGGTGTACGGAAAGCAGTTTTAGGCTTTGAATCATCGTCCAGAGGAAGCTGCCAGAATCCCGAAAGTAAATCCAGTGTGGAAAAGAATCGCGCTCCCGCCAAGGCGTCCAGCGATTCATCCATCCGAGGGAGCGGGTATGCGTCGGCAACCGAAATTTTGTTAAGACGCCGGAAATCAACGCAAAACCGCAACGAACCGTCCTGCTTTTTAACCAGGACGATCGGCGCTCCCCAAGGGCTGGTGGAAGGAGAAATGATGTCGGCGGCCAACATGTCATCAACAGCCGATTTGACATGGTCCTTTTCAGCGGGACTCAACCGAAACGGATTTTGGCGAATTGGCGCGCTGTCACCCGTGTCAATATGGTGACGCAGCAGGTGAGTACAACCCAAATCGTATTTATTCCGACTAAAAACGTCAGAAAATTCCCGCAGTAGTGTTTTAAGTTGTTGACGCTCTGAATCTGACAGGTCCGTCGATCCCGCACAAAGCGCCTCGAGCCACCCTTCATCGCTGTCCGAATGCGGTCGCGGCGCAGGGACAACGCTGACGTGATTTGCGATGGGTTCCTCACATGGCACCGGCGTTGCGTGAGCAAGCACGGTCCCCTGTGGGACCACCACCGTCTGCGAGCCCACATTGAGGACCGCGATGAAGGGTTCACCGTCCCCTCTTACTATGGTCTGGGCCAGAAGTAAATGAGGTCCACTAACCCCGGCCCTAGACGGCCCCAGCAGAACCCCTTGGGCCCCAACACCCTTAGCGAAGGGCCGCCGAAGTTTCAAGGGAATCAACATTTGCGCCCCCGGAGGGACGCGCACCGTTCTCTCTACGAATGCCGGCACCGTCGCGAACGCCGTCCGAGTCGTAACAGGCGATGGCAGAAACGCCATGCGTCTGCCCGACGGGAGCTCAATACATCCCTGGTCGATCAATATCCTAATCGGCATTTTGGCCAGGAAGTCCGTCCCCAGCAGGCACGGAACCGCCAGCGAGGAGGAAACAAAAATCGGCCCAGTCAATTTAATTTCCCCAATACAAATTTGGGCACGAATTTGTCCGATGATGCCAAGTGAGCCCCCATTAGCCGCATAGAATGGTACGTTAACAGGCATCAAAGGACGACTCCGGACAGGGAGAATATTGTAAATCAACTCCGAAATAATGGTCGCCGATGCTCCCGAATCGACCAGGATGCGCACTTCAACCCCGTCGATGTGCCCCACAACGGCCGACGACCCCGACGATGCGGCTACCACACGATCGGCCAGCACGGACCACTGGCCGGGTTCGATATGAGTACCCGGGGTGGTGCGTGATGGTGCGATGGTGCGCGATATCGGCCACCCTCTCGTTGCGGTGTTTGAGTGCGTGACGGGTGTGTGCGTGGGCCAAACATGTGGGGTGCCGCGACTCGCCGGGTTATGATGGTGGAGCTTGTGATGAGGCTTGTCGTCCCGTTGAGGTATCGTCCCGCGATGTCGAGGAGCGCGGCACCCCGAGGCGACGTGGCCCCGGACGCCGCAGTTGAAACACCGCGGGAGCGCCGTTGGAGGAGACGGACGGTTGAAACGGCCCGGCCCGTCCCGGCCCGACCGTGCTCCTGTCGCCTGTTGCGGTCGGTGGTCGACGGCGTAGAGCTCCTCCGTCGGAATGGTGGCTGCAGCCACCGCACGCCCCGCCGATGCCCTGCTGGCTTTCCGCCGCAGTGACAGGAGGTTGGCGTGGAGGAGCCGCGCCGCCTGGAGCGATGTCATCTCCTCGTCCTCCCGGGCGACGACCGCGATGTCAAGGTCGTCTGCCAGGAGGAGGATCTTCTCCGTGACCATCGCGTCCACGCCGTCGTCATCCATACGAGGGAAGGCCGACTTAGCCATCGCCAGGAGGCTCGTCCGATATGCTAGGGGCGACTCCTTCTCACCCCGCTTGCGGTCGTAAAATTGCTGTCGGCATTCAGCCGATGGTCCATAGACCCCGCCCAGCAGCTGTAGTGCCATCGGTAACGTAGACCGCTTCTCTCTCGGCGCCGATGTGAGGGCGGCGAGCGCGTCGCCGTCGAGGAGCGCCGGCAGCGCGCAGAGAGCCTCCTCATCGGACCATTTCGCCATCTCCTGATGGGCGAGGAAACGTCGGCGAAAACCGGCCCAGTCCCCCTCCGCGCCGATGAACTCCTTCAGCGGGGGCAGTCTCTGATGAAGCGCAGCGGTCGTTGTGGACTCCCACAGGCTGATGTCACCACCACTCGGCTGTGCGTCGGTGCGAACGGCCGATGGGATCGCCTGTCGCGCTTGTGATGACGTTGCAGCTTCAGCGACGGCGATGTCGGAGCGGATGTCTAGGCTGGCCACGCCCCGAACAGCTGTAGCGTCGATGGCGGGAATTTCAAATTCGGACTGCTCCGAAATGGCGGGAAGGCGCCCTGGTCGTTGGCTCGCCTCGCCCCATGTTGGATCACCGGCCCCTAGTCGCGTGATGGTCTCCAGCATGGCGGCAGCGGCATACAGCAGCTCCGCCAGCCTCCCGTGAGCCAGCCGTAACGCGTCTGGCTGCGGCCCCTCTTCATTTCGATGCCCCGGTAAGGAGGCGTCAGGCCCCGGCTGCACCTTGTCTTGTGGAGCCGTCTCGGGCTCGACGATCTCGGCAGTGTCTTGTTGTATATGTTGGTTATCAAAATTTGTTATGTTGTATGCGTGCGTGGGTGAAATTATTATGTTGTATATGTGGGTTATGAATATTCAGTGAAAATAATAATAATTAAATGAAATTTGGCCAAATGTGTAATTATCCGGAAATATGTTAATGTATGTAATTATGTACATTTTAATTATGCCAATTCGAGAGGTAATCGTATTAATTATGCGAGTGGGTGTAATTATGATAATGCAAGTCGTTATGATAACCAGACCCCGCCTCGGTGACGAGGGTGGGTTATCGATCGGAATAAGGCAATTAATCGTATGCAGTTATGCAGGGGTGGTGTAAGTATGCAAGATTGACTTAGATTAACTCGGCATCGTTGTCTAGGTTCGTCTCATTCTCGCTTTAACATTCCCAGAGTGTGTATTCGTGGTTATATTTTAGGTCCCCGGTTCACCCCGTTATCGCTTTAACATTTACTGAGTATGTATTAGTGTGTTTATTAAGGTCACCAAGTTCAGATCTCAACGCAGAAGCAGATCTTATGCATAGATTTCAGGAAAGAATCACACAACCACTTCTGTATTGATCAATTTATTACTAATTCAACCTTAACTATGATATAGTATGCGAACTCTCAATCCCGGAACGTCAACACGGCATCAATACAGTATCATCAACGATTGTCTGATTTCACTTTGACAACGGCACATGGATCCCGCATAACGCGATGGTTGTTAGTGAGAGAGAGTCGTTAAAATATGCAAATACTATGCTAAGAAAACCTTAACGTTAATGAATGATTATACTCAATATTGTTCACGCAGTACCGCACTCCTTATTGATCATACGCAACCCTTATCACGTTGTTAGCACCTTGGGTCACGGGACAGTTGAATATTCTGTAGAGGATGCGAGTACGTGCGGCGATTATGACTGAAAGATACTTGAAAGATTATACGGCAATAAAAAAACACAATCAAAAACAGTTATTATTCTTAAAGGCACCAATCTCAACAGATACATCGGCAGGTTATCTGACAACAGAACGGCTCGGAGTAAGGGCCTGCGACGGTGCTCCTTTTCCGAAGATCGTTATCTTATACCAAGTTTACTAATTGGGGACCAGATCACCTGATAAGGATCCGGTGGGCCACCACTCCCCACGTGAGCGTGGCTCGGCGGAAGGAGGTGCCAAGAATCAGTTCGTATTGATGGATCTGTTGGGAATTTATGCGATTAAGAGTACAGCCCACTAAATATTAAAGATAAAAATTACGAATACTTTTATAAACGACGGATGGCCATCACTCGGTCTCGTTGTGATGCCTTCCCAGCCACAGATGGCTTATGGGTTCGAGTGTGTTTGAGTGGTAAGAGTTGTCTTGAATAGTCAGTGTTCGGAGTCGATTCTTTATGTCAAACAGACGCCTGGTGGTCGTGTGGTGAGGGGGCGGTGCGCGTCATACGTATCAGTCGCTCCCCTGTCACCGTGGTGAACTGGTTCGGATGCCCGTTGATACGCTGTCGCAGTTCGGAACCCGGTCGGTAGGTGGCGCCCACAACTCGCTCGCAGCGTGCAGTGTTGTCGTCGACTAGGGTGTGCACGGAGCCTCGTCGCCAAACCGCGACCCTCACCACTCCGGCGGCAGCAGAGACCTCCGACTCGGCAGAGGTTGACCCACGCAGGCCGAGTTGAGCTGTCAAGCGGGTCTTGCCTGCCTGCAGAGGAGATGGGGAGCCGCTTGAGTCGAGCCCCGAGAGCCGGCTTTGGTAAGCCGATCGAACTCGGCTGAGTCCCAGACGAGCTGAAGATGAGTCGAGCCGACCCGCTGGTCGCAGCTCGCTCCTGAGCCGACCCTCCCGGTCGAGCTCGCTCCTGGGTCGACCCGCTGGTCGCCCTCGCTCCTGAGTCGACCCGCTGGTCGCCCTCGCTCCTGAGTCGACCCGCTGGTCGCACTCGCTCCTGAGTCGACCCGCTGGTCGCACTCCCCACGTGAGCCGACCCGCTGGTCGCACTCCCCACGTGAGCCGACCCGCTGGTCGCACCAATTTCCAATGCACAGGATCCTTTCCTTTATGCCGAAAAATCCCCCTGGATCCCGCCCACAAGGCGGGGTTTCTTTCAATTTTTGCTGTGTCAGGATCTGTCCGTAGGCAGGTGTGTCCATGTGTGTGTCCGTACGGTATATTCCGTTGTCACACTCCCTCCATAAAACCCACGAGCAAACAATCAGATGTTACAAATTGCCTCGAAGTCGTCTCTCTGTCTGGGTGCAATATTATCTCTTGTCTGGCCTTCTTCATGAACCCAAAACACAGACGTTACAAATCGTCTCATAGGCGTCTTTGTTCGTGTTGCACAACCTGGAGGGAGGGGAAACTCTCTCTCCGACCCGGCGCACAAAGAAATGGTTAAGAAGTTTTAAGTTAACATTTGTCCCTTACTATTTCACAGTTATGATTCTGTATGTAACCTAAGGTCTGTCGTTTCCCATCGTGGTGCTTGACTCAAGTGGAGGTGTTTCCCCGAGCGTATACACACTCCTATCCCGCGCTGCGGGGATACAAAGACGGCCGGAATCTCCCTTTCTCTCCGACCCTGGGTTTAACATCGTTTTTTTTTATTATGTATTTATATTCGACCTGGTGGTGATTCATCCCGTTATCCTGGCTTTTCCATAAGTTTTACTTTTGTCTTTTCATGCATATGCTTATTATTATTAATTTATTTCCGATATCTTAGGTTAAGGGTAAGTTCTTGATCCTAGGAATTCGTATTCCTTGGTGTCTGCATGGTTATATAAGCGGAATATAGTTTACGGTGAATAGCGTTAACATTGATGTTATGTACGATATTATGTATTGTGATGTCTTTAACTTAACTTGTTTGTCAGGGCTTTACTGACACGAAGTTGCATTCCATAGCCCCGCAGTCTTTGCCCCACCCTATCTCTGCTCGCCGTTGTTATTGCCGTCCAGCTGACGCCGTTAACTCAAGGCCTCATTAATTTCCGTCACTCCTTGTAGGTGAGGGCGGTTGAACCTTGGAGTCAGTTCTGGTTTTTGTCTGCCTGCTTCTTCTTGTGTCCCCTGACCCCGGGAGTTATTATTTCTACTTTTATGGCCTGTCGAAGCCCGACTCGCTGTTGCTGGGCTGGTGTCGTTCCCGGCTTTTTGCTTACGTTTGCAGTTCGCCGTGCTCTTAATTTCCTTCCCTCTTCAACCTTATATCGACTATTCGCTCCTGTCTGGGTGCGATTCAATTTTGACTTAGGAAGGTTCTGATTGTCATATGCTTCGGGTCGAGTTGTATAGAAAGTATTAAAGTATGGAAATAACATTTCATATTGACTTAATGATGGTGATGGTTCAGTAGGCGTAACTTGTGGCCTGGTTTAATTGGAGTGGGTGTGAATATCAATAACTTTAGCCTACCCTGTTGTTAAATTCCGACTTTAACGTTACTTTAATAGCAATACAGAATAATTGAGCTTTTTGTCTTAACTAGGCGAACGCGAACTTCTGGTGACCCCCGCAGCCTTATTGTTCAGCTGGGTCTGCCTCCTTGAGAGATATACAACACTCTTATTCTCCTCACTGTGGCCATCCAACCTTCTGCTCTGGGAGTGTTATTCTTAATTTCAGGTCAAAGGCCCCCTCACGTTCCGACGTGCAGGGTTGTTTAAATCAGCTCCCTCCCCTGTGCACACAGCCTTGAGCTGACCCACTTATTTTCGTTCCCTCAGCTGCAGGAGGACAAGGCGTACTTCTACCTCCCCCCTGTGTGCACGTGTTCTAACTAGCTCGGAATCCCTATACACACAATCAGTGATGATTCCTGGCTTTCTGTGGTTGTGATTTAGACAAAGGCGCCTCTGCTTTCTTCCATTGCCTTTGAGTCGACACTGCCCTATTATTTGCCCATGTGCTGAGGTCATAGAATTCGTTTTGACTTCAGTAATATTAACATTCAGTATTGGATTAGCAAATGGCAATGGTTCATTGATGTAGCTCGCAGCCTGGTCTCCAATTTGAGCGAGCGCGAGGATCGATAATTTAGCCTACTCTGTTGTTGAATTTCGAATTTTGACGTTACTTTAAAACCATGCAGGATGGTTGGGCTTTTTGCCTTAACTATGTCTGGCTGACACTCCCACTGTCTCTGCCGCCTGCACGGGTGACATGTGCCCGTTCATCAGGCCTTATCTTTCCTTGAAGCAAGGTTGCAAATTCTGCCATCCTAGCCCTCCTCCAGTTCATTACTTAACAACACCTGGTGTTTTGCAGTTTGCTGCGCTTTGGTGTGTTTCAAAAAAAAAACAAGTAAAAAGATAATATATAAAAATCATCAAATATTATTAATCTCAATTTTGGAAGAAGGGTTAGTATACAACAGTCTTCCTCCTGCGGTACTTTGGCCCGCGCTGTTTTCCGCGTGTCCATGTTCGAATTACTTCTGACACCAGTTGAAGTACCGGTGAGGACGCTTGACGCCGAGGTTGAGGCACACGTATGTTTATTCACAATATGACAGTGGGCATATACACACTCGAGGGGGTATCGGCCCCCTCACCCGTATAACTCGGGATACACCCCTAGCTAACTCTGTCCTAGCCCCGAATCCTCCACTAATGGGCTAGGGGAGGCTAACTGGCCCGACACTGGTAAGTCGGGCCCGGTACCCGGAGTTCCAGACCAGCTCTTACCAGAGCACCGGCTCTGGCTTTCGGGACCACGCCGCTGGCTCAATCCTGCCCGACCCTGAAAAGGACATCGAACCAGGGGAGTCCAGGGCTCTATCTAAGACGTCTTCAATCTGTAATAAAAGGACTCAGACACTTCTTGCTGACTCCGTGTCCTTTATTTGGGGTTCGCGTTCTCCTTCCCACACGGCACTCCTCCTGAGACTCTCTCCCTGGCAGCCCCACATCTGCCTTCACTCCCGTAGCCTTCCACGCTCCTGCAGCTCCGCTGCAGGCTCTTGGTACAGCCCTCTGGCTGCTCCCCCAGCAGCTCCATCTCTGCTCCCTGTTCCTCCGTGCGTGGCGATCTCGCCACCTCCCAATGTCAGCCCTTCGTGGCCTCTATGGCTATCTCGCCATTTCCTACCTCAATCCTCCACTCTCTCTTCCACCCCGCTGGCTGGCGCCGTCATGAGCCCCTCAGCCACCAGGCTGAGGCACGGCGACCACCCAACGTGTTCACCACCCTTCACTCCCCCGACTGACCCAGATAGCTTCCTGTCTCCCCGCTATAACTTCTCCCCCACGTCACCCTGACTCCTCCCTCTCGGATCGTCATATCCGCCCCGCCCATTTACGCCCGCATTACACTACCCTCCCCCGTAGAGAAAATCCCAGCCGTCCTCGGCTGAAACAGAACAAAATAATGCGGGCGAAGGCATCACAATCAGGAGTCCCCCAGACACAACGGAGATTATAACAACAACAACACAAGCAACGAAAGGGGAGGTATCAGGAACTGGAACAGAACACCGGCCTGTCCTCCGCGCAACAACAACAAGAATAAGAATGGCACAATGAACAACAACGGCAACTGACACGCAAGAACGGCCAACGCGCACAACCCAGAATGTGATGTTTTAGTGCGTGTCCATGTTGCAGTTCCATCCGCTCGGCTCAAGTCCAACGTCAAAGAGCAAGTGGTAGAGCAGAATGACGAACGGCGCTCAATTGCTCCTTTAAGTCCTCATCCAGCTAGCACACCAGGTAACACCCAGTGCGACGGGAGCTGAAGAATCTGTGACGAGAAGGAGAATCCAATCCCCTGAGGCACAGCACAACAACGCACATCCGCATGTCGTACACGACAGCCACCCGGCCTCAGGGTAGTGGAGATGATGTAAATCCAGCCCGCTTAAAAAAAACTCCCCATAAATACCCAAAATAACGCAATGGATGCCCCATTATTTACATTTTAACAACAATATTATTTACACGTCAACAACAACAACAAAATTTTCTGCTCTTACCCACCAGCAGTCCTCCCTTGAGGACCAGCACAGACATCGCACGTACACAGCATGTACCCACGGTCACTCTCAGCAACCCAACAAAACGCCTAATCGCACACCCTCGCGTGGAGAGAGCCACGCTCCCCAGCGGTAATGTTTAACTCGCCCTAACCCCCACCGTGGTCGTCAACCCACAGCAACATCCACTGACCATACTCTCAGCTAGTGCAATTTCGGGGATGAGCAGCAACTCGGCCACGCTCCTCCCTTACTATCCCATCAGAGATGGACACACACCAGCCTCGTATAGTCCGATGCTTTATAGCCCAGGGAAGGTTCATCCCCCAGCAATGCCAGACCCCCTGTACTCCCCCCACGGGGCAATGTTCTCTTATAGAGACAATAACACCCTAACCCAGATCCCGTGAGCCCCCGGCACACCAGGTTCAGTCTGCCACCGCACAACTGAACCATGACTCCCCGAGCCATATGAGCACATGGCCCATTAGTTTAAGACATACCACGGAGGTTTCGCCTCCGGGCTGTCAGGTCAGCCATCAGCCATAGCCCGATGTGACCACAACTCGTGCATCACCCAATCAACAATGGCAGGCATAACAGATGGAATATTTGCCCCACCCCGGTTTTTCCCGCGCGCTCAAAATGGCGTCCCCCTTCGCCCAGCGCGTTCGCGCAATATCTCGCGCGCACTCAAAATGGCGGCCCTTTCCGCAAAGCGCATCGTCGCCATACCCCGCGTGCGCGCAAAATGGCGGCCCAACGTGCGAACACGTGGCCAGTTTTCTCCATTCGTGCACCCCAGCTTCCCTTAGCTGGGGGTCACAAGACGCATCTCCCGTCACATTATAACAACCCCACCAACGATAGACGCACAGCCCCAGCTTGCTGCGCACAGCTGTCATATCGTGGAATTTTTAACCAATATTTTACCAACCACATTAGTTACACAACCCAACTCGCCAAGCAACTCGTGGCTGCATGCGATCAACCGAATACGCGACGCCACTTGGCGCCAATTTACGGTCCCATTAGCATTAACCTTTGAGACACCCACAACGGCGTCATCACGCACCCTCAAAGCGCGCTCTCTCTCTCAAAAAGCGCAATTACCCATAATATACACGAAATCTCGTGTGCACAACACCAATACAACCGAATTTTAGGGTCCCCCTCTATAATATACACGCAATCTCGTGTGCACAACACCAATACAACCGAATTTTAGGGTCCCCCTCTATAATATACACGCAATCTCGTGTGCACAACAACCATACAACCAATTATTTGGGTCCCCCTCGAATTTGTTACCAATTTCCAACAGGTACGCACAATATAATAACAATCCCAATTCCAATAATCAACCACTGCATCGCACCCCATAACCATACAGAACGGTATAACAGCACATGCAATCAGCATATCGCGATCACACGCGCACATTTAAGCACAATAGCAAGCAGATCTGCAGGCAACCAACACACCATTAATCCTGTCGTAACTTTGCAGCAACAACACAATTATTCTCTCTCTTGCAACAATCGCATCGCACACAGCACCTCGCAGCACAATACACCAAAAAAAATATATGTTATTTTTTTCCAATTAAGCCCATCGCACAAGGTAACCCACAAATAATACAGCGCAAGATACCCGACGCTCCCAAGTTAATAATTAACTTCACCATTAAGATAACAACTCCACGCAGCAGCGCACACACACAATTTGACACTCAGCAAATACAGCAGACTCTCCGTCCATTCTCAACACACGCACACACTTACATTGACACCATTAACAAGCAGATAGCGCGTTCATCGCTATTACACACACATACACACAGTCCGAACCGCGCTCCGCACAATCGAGTCATAAGAGAAAACCAAAATAGCCCCCCGGCCCTCGAAAGATGAGTGAGGTGTGTGTTAAGGCCGGGTGCGTATCGTTATGACTCGCCCGGGGCTGCAGCAAGAAGAGGACGGCAGGGTGGCAACTTGAGACGCCTCGCAGAACTCGTTCGGCGACTTGACGGCTCCGTTGTCACGCACCCGAGCCAGGACGGGAAGCTCCCGCCCCAGCAGCTGCAGCATCGGCGTCTTCTCCTCGCAGCACCCCCTCGAAAAACAGCAGCTCACAGCAGGCTCTCATCCCGCGGCACCTCCAGATGGCAGCGCAAGGCTGCCTCTCCGCCGCGATGTTGAAGATGGCGGCGTCCTCCCGCCGCGGTGAAGACAAGATGGCGGCTTCCCGCCGTTTCTCCCCTGCCACGCCCAAGATGGCGTCTTCGTGCCACGTGGCAATGGCGCTGGCAGCGCAGGAAAGGCAGAGGCCTGCGGATCACCACCGGGCCTCCCCGACGTCGTCCTCGGCGTGGTGAACTCACACAGTCGCGCCAGCACGATTTTCAAGGTCCCCATCTGCATCACCATCTGTCTCCATCGTAAGTTGGCATCCTTCGGCACAGACAGGTCCACCGACGCGGCGACACCTTGCTCACCCGGACCCGTACTCGTTCCAGAACGGATCTCCTCTTCCATCGCAGGCAGGTCCACTGTCTGAGGAAGGTCGTCGTCGTCGGATGATGTAGCAGGAATATTTTTTTTTCTTCTTTCTCTCAGTTGTTTTGAGATGCCGTTTCACTTCTGACTCCAGTGTAATAAAAGGACTCAGACACTTCTTGCTGACTCCGTGTCCTTTATTTGGGGTTCGCGTTCTCCTTCCCACACGGCACTCCTCCTGAGACTCTCTCCCTGGCAGCCCCACATCTGCCTTCGCTCCCGTAGCCTTCCACGCTCCTGCAGCTCCGCTGCAGGCTCTTGGTACAGCCCTCTGGCTGCTCCCCCAGCAGCTCCATCTCTGCTCCCTGTTCCTCCGTGCGTGGCGATCTCGCCACCTCCCAATGTCAGCCCTTCGTGGCCTCTATGGCTATCTCGCCATTTCCTACCTCAATCCTCCACTCTCTCTTCCACCCCGCTGGCTGGCGCCGTCATGAGCCCCTCAGCCACCAGGCTGAGGCACGGCGACCACCCAACGTGTTCACCACCCTTCACTCCCCCGACTGACCCAGATAGCTTCCTGTCTCCCCGCTATAACTTCTCCCCCACGTCACCCTGACTCCTCCCTCTCGGATCGTCATATCCGCCCCGCCCATTTACGCCCGCATTACAAATCTTCTTCCCTTAGCTTAAACATAACTGCCGAGCCCTTTGAAACATCCCCTTTTATACCCAACCCCTCCCTGAGGGGTGGGGCCCCGGGGGATCATAACGTTCGAACCAGCCCCCCCCAGGGTGTCTGGCTCGGACGTCGTAGAGGGCACTTGCTCGTGCACTTACGTAGCCCCGCCCACTGTGTTTGTTTTCCATAGGCTGCCATGCATAACGGGCCCTCTCTTTAACACCCCTACATAAGCAAGGGCCCTGAGCGGTCCCAGCAGTCATCGTCCGGCCGAACACCGAAGAGCTACACCGGGAGCCCTGAAGAGAAGAGCCCAATGGGCAGAGCCGAACCCCTGGCTAGGGTCGGCTCGAGCTCGTACCAGTGAGAGCTCCAGCTTATAACCAGTGAAGACTCAAGAGAAGACTCAAGCCCCAGCAGTATAGGCGTAGTGATAGACAGTAAGAGGCGAGCTAGCCCGGAGGGACTCCCTCCATAGAGTATCAGGTGAAAGGGGCCGTTACTCATTTGTGTTGTAGTCTGTTGGTGTTGTAATTAACGTGTAGCCTCAGAGTAAGCTTACTCCAGTTTATTACCCACTACACATCTATGGGTAATGTTGAGTCTATGGGTAGTGTTAGTCTATGGGTAGTGTTAGTCTCTGGGCAGTGTTGAGTAAATGGGTAGTGTTAGTCTATAGGTAGTGTTGAGTCTATGGGTAGTGTTGAGTTTATGGGCAGTGTTGAGTCTATGGGCAGTGTTGAGTCTATGGGTAGTGTTGAGTCTATGGGCAGTGTTGAGTCTATGGGCAGTGTTGAGTCTATGAGTAGTGTATGACTATGGGTAGTGTTGAGTCTATGGGCAATGTTCAGTCTATGTGCAGTGTTGAGTCTATGGGCAGTGTGTATGTTGAATTTCTTTCACACCGTACGTAGCCAACCGTGCTTCATCGGAGTGGTGGTGTTCAGATCATTGCGCCAATCAACCCGGCATACCAAGTTAGGGGCCATCCATTTAGTACGTACACAAAAATCTGTCAAAACTTGACAACTCCCCCCCTCCCTGTACGCACACGTACTTTTTACACCCCCCCCCCCCCCCGAATCCTATAGGACGGCCGCTATATAATACATGCAGAAACAATCAAGGATTAATAATATTAACGTGTTTAAACAAACAGTCCACCGCCGGACTATCTAACTCATTTGAAGGCCAATGTAGACAAATTACACTATGTAACACAAGTATACAAAATGGCTATTATTCCCCACAAACTTTGCTTTTGTGACCAGGACAGTGATATTTTTTAATTTACCTTTTTTGAATGAGAAAACGGGCAAATTTGTGTCTTTTCATACTCTTTGGTTCTTTCGGTAAAGTCACGTAGGTATAAAATAAAATAAATTAAAGCACGACGTTTCAGGCGCAACACAAGCGTCCGTCATCAGGTGGGACAACCACAGCAAGAAACAACTGCTGAAGTGGGCAAAAGAGATGCTTGTGTAGTGTTGTATATATTGACGAATAAACTTCTAATGAGGCAACACGATATTTTATTGTCTTTACTACACGGTCCCTAACACAAAGGATATATCGGTCCCTTTACCCGATACCTGGGGAGGTATGGCCTCCGGACTATACGAGACCTATCACTGGGTAACCTGTTCCCTATTGTCCTCCGGCTGGGACCTAGGGGAGGCTATCTGACCGTGGGTCCTGACCATTGGCCTCACTGAGCTCCGGCCCTTAGAAGGACAGCGGAGCTTGGGCGCCAGGGTCCTTTTCTCCAGCCTAGGTCTTCAGTCTTCAGCGTGTAGATAACTGAGCCAGAGCACTGAGGGCTCTGGCTTATATACTCGTTTGTGGCTTGCCCCGCCCTAGCCACGCCTTCCTTCTGGAACATTCTGGACCATCTTGGAAGGTGACATCATTCCACCGGTTCCCCCCCACCCGGGGGCCTGGGGAATGTGTCCTAGGATCCGTTTACTGGGACCTGTCGTTGGCCCCTTTCTGGCCCATGGACATTTGCCTAGGCGTGGTAACGCTTCTGCCCCCTATTGACAATAAGGGGAACTACCGGCTTGCAGAATGGTAAGTGACAATCACCCCTACACTTGTATCACAAGGCTATATAGGTAAGAGAGGGGGGGCGGAGCCAGGAAGGAGGGATAGGGAGGGTGGGGGTGTGTGGTCGGGAGGATGGGGTGCTGCAAGCAACGAAGCAACCACGGAAAGATGCCAGGACTGGGAAGTAAGCGGGGCTGGGAGCAGCAGGCTGAAGAAAACTGGAGATGCGGATATGAAGGCAAGCCATAAAGCAGTTAAGGTTTCACCTGCTTGATAACATCCTACCAATGATTGCTCAATTTGTATCCATCTTCTCGGTTGAAGTTATGTCTATGTTTATATATCTGGATGGCTTCATGAACAAACCTTTGATAGTAGCCGGAAGGTTTGCAGAGTACCTTGGTCTCGGAAAAAACAATATCATGAGAGCCCACAGCGTTATAGCAATGGTCAGCCACGGCGGAGGTATTAGTCCTGCCGTGTTTCAGATATGCCTTGTGCTCGTGAACACGGTCCGACACATGCCATTTCGTTTCCCCAATGTAACAATCACCATAGGTGCAACTTAGTTTGTAGACTCCCGGATATTGCATGTCAGGAATGACATCCTTCACAGATGGGATTAGATCACGGATTTTGTGTACTGTACTGAAACGGACCTGGATCTTGTGATTGTTTAAGATTTGGGAAATATTTTTGGTAACGCCTGCTATGTATGGTAACGTGATGGTTTTGATTGATATCTCAGGGGTTTGTTTCTGCATGGTTTTAGAAACAGCTTTGCGGATAATGCTGTCCGAATATCCATTCATCTTAAGGGCCTGATGTACATGTTCCAGTTCACTGGCTAGGTGGTGTTGATCAGAAATGCAGTGGGCCCTATGGTGTAGTGTTTTGATGAGGGAATTCTTCTGTGCCGGATGGTGGTGGGAATCAGGTTTCAGGTAAGAATCTGTGTGGGTGGCTTTCCTGTAGACAGGAAAGCAACACCCCATCCCCCCGATCCCACACCGCCACCCTCCCTATCCCTCCTCCCTGGCTCCGCCCCCCCACTCTCTTACTTATATAGCGTCGTGATACAAGGACCTCTTTTGCCCACTTCAGCAGTTGCTTCTTGCTGTGGTTGTCCCACCTGATGACAGATGCTTGTGTTGTGCCCGAAACGTCGTGATTTAATTTATTTCATTTTATACCTATGTGACTTTACGGAAAAAACCAAAGAGTATGGATCCCTGCAGTCACGAAAACTTCAAATCAAGATTGTGTCTTGTCGTTCACATAAAGTCAGAAAAAAAACATATCAATCAAAATTAACATGTATTTATACTAAAGTAATACAAATATTACTACAAAAGATTTAAAAGTGAGTAGTTTTTCGAGATTTACAATTATACTCTAAATCACTTTCACGAATCAGCCCCCAAATGTAGTCTCCAATCATGTTCTCGTTATACTGTCCTTGGTAGCGGCGTTTAAAGTCCAGTATATCTTGGTGGAATTGCTCGCCTTGCTCCTCCGAGTACGCTCCTATGTTCTCCTTGAATTTATCAAGATGAGCATCAAGGATATGGACTTTGAGGAACATCCTACAGCACATTGTGCCGTAGCACTTCACCAGAGTCTCAACCAGCTCCACATATTTTTCGACCTTGTGATTGCCCAGCAAGCCACGACCCACTGCGACAAAGCTGTTCCAAGCCACTTTCTCCTTACTAATGAGCTTCTTGTGGAATTCATTGCACTCCAGGATCTTCTTTATCTGTGGTCCGATGAAGTCACCGGCTTTGACCTTTGCCTCAGACAGCTTAGGGAAGTCTTGAAGGTACTTGAAGGCTGCCAACTCCTTATCTACAGCTTTGACAAATTGTTTCATAAGGCCAAATTTGATGTGCTGTGGTGAGATCAGTACCTTTCAGCGGTCCACCAGTGGCTCCCACTTGACGTTGTTCCTCCCCACAGATAACTTGTTCCGCTCTGGCCAGTCCCGCCTGTGGTAGTGCGCCTTGGTGTCCCTGCTATCCCAAATGCAAAGATAGCAGGGGAACTTGGTTCCCTGCTATTTTGAAGTCTCCGATGACCTCTCAGTTGTACTCATCATACTTCAAGGTGTCCAGCAATGTCTTGATGTTATTGTAATCCTCTTTGAGGTGCACCGAGTGAGCCAGGGGAAAAGACGGGTAATTGTTACCATTATGGAGCAGCGCAGCTTTGAGGCTCCTGGATGAGCTGTCAATGAATAGGCGCCACTCATTCTGGTTACAGGCGATTCCGATTGCCTCAAAACAGACTGGTCACATTGTGGCAGAAGGAGAGCCCATCTTGAGGGATGAAGAAGCTGAAAAAAGGTTGGTGATGCTTCCTCTAATCTGCGACTTGCACACTTTCATCCAACAAGTTCCACTGCTTGAGCCTCGACGTCAAAAGCTTGGCATTGGATTTGGTAAGACCAAGATCTCTGATCAAGTCGTTGAGGTATTTTTGGTTGGGGTAGTATGGGTTTCTCTCCTCAGCTCCATCTCTGAATTTGTTATCTGGATCTACAACATCTTCCTCGCTCTCTGACTTGCTGCTCTCTTCTAAAGATGGCTGCTCTCTCTCCGGAGGAGTGGGTATGGGGAGCTCATGGTAGTGTGGCACTGGGGCGATGGATGAAGGAAGGTCCGGATACATGATAGCAGGTGCATTTTTGCCAGTCCGATGTTTGGAAGGGTCCACCATGCAGAAGTAGCAGTTGCTTAGGTGGTCAGTGGGTTCCCAGAACATTCTTGGGATAGCGAACTTCATGGCTCTCTTTTCCCCTTTGTACCATCCTATAAAAATACATTCATTTCACCCATGACTAATGTGTAAGAGATTATCGCAACATTTTTCAGAAATGATATATTTTTTCAATAACATTCAAAACTGTAAAACATTTTAAAATACAAAACTTTTACAATTTGTTTTATTTTAACAAATTTTAAAACGTAAAATTCGAAGCAACAATTGTCCATCTTACCTTCCAGAGTTTTTTTGCATTGCTCGCAGGTGAAATGAGGTGCCCAGGGTTTGTCTTGATCCCCAACAGGCATGCTGAAATATGCCTTGTAGACCTCACACATCTTAGCAGATGCTTCCACAGAGTACTTTTTCGCTCTTGTCTTGATAAATTTGCCGCAAACATAGCAAAATGTGTCTGCCGGATGCTTGCAGCCTCTTGATGCCATCACAGAAAAATGCAGATATGTATCCACTTAGGCAGCTGAAACTAAACTGAACTGGTGGGCTTAAGGCTCCTGTATACTACTATTTAGATTACTGGAAAGTTATAGAATGTTCTAGAAGTTACTCCAAGTTTACTCAGCACTGTATCTATCTGGAATGTTCTGGGAAATAGGTAAATTTCAAAATATCACTGACCTGGTCACAAAAGCAAAGTTTGTGGGGAATAATAGCAATTTTCTGTACTTTTGAAGCATACGCAATTAGGAAATAACACTACCCAGGAACAAAAAAAAATGTTAGTGTTATTGAGGCTTCACCCCCCCCCCCCGCACCCCTGTTTCCTATGCGTATTTACATTGTCAGTAGACCCCCCATACGCAAGCGTACACATTTGGGTTACCCCCCCCCTCCCCCCTCCATGCGTACGTACTAAAGGGATTGTCCCTCAGACTCCCGGCCATGGCTAATGTCAGTTGGCAAAATCAATATCCGAACGGGTCCTGGGCCAGTCATTTACGAACCCACAATGAGCAGCTTGAATTAAGAGTCAAACAGCTTCCACAGCTGATTAATATATAGATTTGTGTAATCGTGTTGCATACAAAAATGCGTGTTTGACACTCCTCCACCCGACACAGCTTATAAAGTTGTCACGTGAACAATAAATGTGCCAATTTGCGACTGCATGTGCGTTGGCGAAGTGATTCATGCATTGTCGCCAACTTGTTAAATGCGGTCATTTTAATTTATCCTAAAACGTGGCTGTTCTGCTCAAATGTATCTTCATCTTCGCCGCCGTGTTTTGATTTATTGTACCGGATTCACTTTTTGTTGTCATTTTTGCCTCAGGCCACTCTTGCGAATGAGACTCAACCTGGTCTCTCGAGTTCTCACCTACTTAATTCAACCAAATGGGTACAACACAACACAGATCATGTTTAAAAACTTAAAATGATCTTCCCCAAGGACACTTACACAACGGTTAAACTCTCTTTGACCGAACATGTTTCGTTTAACATTTTTTAAAGGTCAATTTTGAGGTACAGTCCACAACTGTGGTTAGGTATTGCTGTGGTATTGCAGCTGTCAGCCCTCAATGGCTGCAGCCTGTATGGGTCTATGGACGGTGAAGTCGATGAATCGATTAACAACCTGACATCGATTACTTTTATCGCTCTCTTTACTCGGGGGAGGGGTTTAAAAATAACGAACAGAAGTTAGCTATCATTTTCCAGTAGGTATCTACCGTCTTTTAGTAGACAACTACCATCTTCCAAACTTGATTTGAAGCTTTCGTGACTGCAGGAATTACTCTTTGGTTCTTTCGGTAAAGTCACGTAGAAAGATAATAAATGAAATAATAGAATGCGACGTTTCGATTGCAACACAAGCAATCATCATCAGGTAAAACTAAATTTTAGGGAGAGACAAAACACAGACATGGAGACACAACAACAACAACCGCCATTCGCCACTAAGTGGTGGTGACGTCACCACGACGCTTGTGCCAGGCCAAGTGCACCTTGAGGCCACGTGAATTGTCGAATGCCAGCTGGCAGGAGGTCACGGGGAAGACCCAGCAGGTGCCACGGGTCGACTGACCGAGATGACCGAGATGACTGGCTGTTGCACCACCTGTGCCCCCTACTGTGCCAACTTGCTGTGCTTTAGCCACCCAGAGCTCCGCTCGTTGTTGTGAGTGTCGCTCCTCTGTCCTCCGTTGTTGTTGGAGGGCGACTGCCTCCAACTGCCCAGTAGCGTCCTTCACGAGCCTCCTCCACTGAGGCCGACACCGCTGGTACCGGTCATCGGCAAGTCCACTCAGCTCCACATCATCCTGTACCACATCACTCCATCTCTTCTCTAGCCCGTGCCGCGCCCGTTTAGCCCCCTCGATCCGGCCGAACAAAAGCTGTTTAGGCTTGCGGTGGCTGGGCATGGAGACACACAGACAGACACACAAGCAGAGAGACAACACAGAAACCCACAACATAGACACCATCTTCCAGTAGACAACTACCATCTTATATACCCTTTGGTTCTTTCGGTAAAGTCACGTAGGTATCAAATAAATCACGACGTTTCGGGCACAACACAAGCATCCGTCATCAGGTGGGAAAGTGTGATCTGCTGCTGCTGAGGCAGACTGTTTTTAAAGGTTTGAAATGTGTGTAGCCCAAGGGTCATAAAGAAGTGGGTGGGGCTAGTGATGTTAATGTGAGAAATTAGCATGTAACTGTAAGAACGGAGAGCGGCCTCCTCGACGAGGGCACAGAAGTGGCTGTGTTAATTCGGCTTTATTTTGGTGATTTCGAAAACTTTTTTGGTTTGGCCATGTTTGTTTGTTGTAGTACGGAGTTAGAATGATGGCTTTAATCTAAGTTGTCTTGTGGTTGTTGTTGTTGTTTGACTTGCATCCCACTGGGATTTTTGCACAGCGTTGGTGTACGGTGATTTTTTTTGGAAGACTGTTTGCGCCTAGTCACTTTAAGATGTTTTCTTGTTCATGTTTTTGTTTGTTGCGGTTGCACCCGATTCAAGAGCCGAATGGCTCACAGGGCTATACCTAATAAATGAAACTTCCAAAACCCCACTACCATCCCCTCGGTAGCGCCCTCTACCATTCCCAGAAGGCATTTCATCAACCTTCTTCCAGAAGACATCGACAGTCTTCCAGAAGACCTCAACCATCACCGAGGTCCTAGGTAGAACCTACATTTGGATGACATACAACTACCGTCTTCCAGAAGACGGCAGTCGTGTTTTTTTTAAGACATCCACCGTCTTCCGGAAGACATCCACCGTCTTCCGGAAGACATCCACCGTCTTCCGGAAGACATCCACCGTCTTCCGGAAGACATCCACCGTCTTCCGGAAGACAACCACCGTCTTCCGGAAGACAACCACCGTCTTCCGGAAGACAACCACCGTCTTCCGGAAGACAACCACCGTCTTCCGGAAGACAACCACCGTCTTCCGGAAGACAACCACCGTCTTCCGGAAGACAACCACCGTCTTCCGGAAGACAACCACCGTCTTCCGGAAGACAACCACCGTCTTCCGGAAGACAATCACCGTCTTCCGGAAGACAACCACCGTCTTCCGGAAGACAACCACCGTCTTCCGGAAGACAACCACCGTCTTCCGGAAGACAACCACCGTCTTCCGGAAGACAACCACCGTCTTCCGGAAGACAACCGCTCTGAGTCACGAGGGAAACGTTGACGGGGAGTTGCTTCATTTTTTCGCGCCGATTTTGTTTGACTCGACGGGGCGGCCTTCATCTCGGGACGTCTCGAAGCGAGGAAGCGGGCACCTTTTTGGAGCCATGGCGACGGGCACCAGCGGCTTCTCGTTCGGCGGAGCCGCCTCCACCACCGGCTTCGCTTTTGGCGCCACGGGCGGGTAAAGGCCTACCGCGGGTTGAGGCGCAACTGGGAGGGAGGGTGGGAGGGGGGTAACCGGCCGCGAGACGTCATCGCAATGCGGTTCGGTGGCGGCCATTTTGGTAGAGTAACGCCGCCGTTTTGTTGGATGCAAGTGCCGAGGTGGCGGTGCGCGTCTCGATGACGTCGCGGGGGGGGGGGGGTCGTTGTAGCGGATTGTTACCTACGTAAGATGGACGCCGCGGGTTTCTGCCTTTATGGTTAAAGCAAGCGTGGTCCTTCGATTTAGAATTGTTGTTCGGGTAAAGTCTAACATCGCGAAGTGGCCGAGTGTACATCGCAACACCGAATTTATTGCGCACGTTTCACAGCAATTTGATGTAATTGTAAAAGAGCTGTGCAGGAATTACATACGATCGCCGCCAGAACGGCTTGAACTCGTGGGGTGGGTGTCGGTGTAACGTTAAAAGAACCCGTAGGCAGTGCTGTAGGTAGTGCTGTGTTTAACACAATGAACTCGCAGCACCGCCTTCAATAGCAGTGTAACACCAACAGCAGTGTGACACCAACAGCAGTGTAACAACAGTAGCAATGTAACACCAACAGCAGTGGAATAACAAGAGTAACAACAGTAACAGTGTAACACCAACAGTAACAGTGTAACACCAACAGTGTAACACCAACAGTAACAGTGTAACACCAACAGTGTAACACCAACAGTAACAGTGTAACAGTAACAGTGTAACACCAACAGTAACAGTGTAACACCAACAGTGTAACACCAACAGTAACAGTGTAACACCAACAGTGTAACAGTGTAACACCAACAGTAACAGTGTAACACCAACAGTGTAACACCAACAGTAACAGTGTAACACCAACAGTGTAACACCAACAGTAACAGTGTAACACCAACAGTGTAACACCAACAGTAACAGTGTAACACCAACAGTGTAACACCAACAGTGTAACAGTGTAACACCAACAGCACTGGAACAGCAGTAGCAGTGTAACAAGAATAGCAGTATTCTTGGTTCTTTCGGTAAAGTTAAGTAGAAGGGAAATAATACAAATAAAACATTAAATTCTCACGACGTTTCGGCCACAACGCAGGCAGCCGTCCTCAGGTGAAGAACAGCTGTCGGATAAACAGCCTCCTAATGAACACTGCTAAGCTTCCCTTCTTCGTGACTTTACCGAAATAACCAAGAAGACAAGTATTTCGTGTCTGGCTCTTGAGGGTGAGAAGTGCCCAACTAAATTGCTTGAGACGTTGCAGGCACTTGATCTGCTGTCAGTGTTCCCCAATGTTTTCGTGGCACTTGGGATGTTTCTAACTTTGCCAGTAACAAACTGCCAGGGTGAGCGGACATTTTCCCTTTTAGGCAAAATGAAATTGTCTCTTCTCAACCGAGAAGATGGATTCTGGCTCAGCAATCATTGGAAGGACGTAATAAACCACTTCGGATCTTAACTGATTGTTGTTCACGTTTATGGTGACTTTCAGACCGCAGTCCACTCACTGGCATTAACTGTGTATCTTGTGTTCTCCACAGGGAATGCATTATTTGCTCCGCTGCGGATCTCCTGCCACCGTTTTCCCATTCACATGTTTCATTGCTTCTACATACTATTAACATGCCCTCCCTTTGTTAATGCTACCCCCCCCTCCCTTTGGTGCTGCTGATCCTGCATAATGCATGGGCATAATATGACTTTGAAACCCCCCCCGCCCACCTCCTACGCATGTCCCATGAATATGCTAAATTCCTCTTGATATGCACATTCTTTTGTTAAGGCTCTCTTCTTCTTCCACCTCCAACTCAGCTTATATATAAGCTCCTAGCTTGGCAGTGTCTCATTCTTCACCTGAAGACGGCTGCTTGCGTTGTAGCCGAAACGTCGTGAGAATTATTTGATTTTATTATGTTTTATTTTTATTATTTTATTACTTCCCTTATATGTGACTTTACCGAAAGAACCAAGAAGACAAGTATTTCGTGTCTGGCTCTTGAGGGTGAGAAGTGCCCAACTAAATTGCTTGAGACGTTGCAGGCACTTGATCTGCTGTCAGTGTTCCCCAATGTTTTCGTGGCACTTGGGATGTTTCTAACTTTGCCAGTAACAAACTGCCAGGGTGAGCGGACATTTTCCCTTTTAGGCAAAATAAAAAAATTGCTGCGGAGTAGCATTTGCCAAACACGTCTCAGCTCATTGTCACTTATGTCAATGGAGTCAGACTTTGTCAGACAGCTAGATTTTGACAATCTAGTGGATAATTTGGCGAGGGGGAAGGCAAGAAAGACACCAATATAGGAAAGCGGGGGGAGGGGGGGCCTCCAAAAGATATGTGCCCAGGGGCCTCACGGGACCGTGATCCGGCCCTGCCTCTATACCATGACGTTTCGCAAGAATCCACATCCCTCAATGGATCCGTGATGTAAGTGGGAAATAACTTAACATGGTTGCTGTCATATCACACTCGGGGATGTTGAGTGGAGACATTGTCGAGACTGACGAAACGACTTGACTCCCCCACCTCGTGCACCTCGTGGAAGAGTGACGGAGTGACGAGACGAAATTCACCAGGTCACGATGAGTAGGCAGACCTAAGATACGCTTCAGTCTCATTATTAGAGAGAGAGTGCGGTGCGCTGATGAACCCCAAAGATGGTAATTGGATACACGGTGTATGCCGTCGTCGGCAGTCCCTCGGAGTTCGAGGGTGACATCCGTCAAGGTTTAGTGGTGGTGGCTCTGGAGGTGGCTGAGGAGTCCCAATTCTAGATCTGCAGATCTTTGGGCAATGACTAAAATTAAATCAACATTAAGGCTTGTCCAACGTTGTTCAGGTTGTTGTCTATAAGCCTACTGTATGTATGTTGAACTTCTTTGGCAGCATACCTAGCCAACCGTGCTAATTTGTAGGTGCACCTTATGCAGTATGACCAGGTTAAATATGATTCTGGCCCAGTTAACACGAACTGCTTGTATCCATGGGTTTCTTGTTCATCAATGTGAAACCATGGTCAAATGAATTTCTTTCAAATGTCTCCCTTCGCTTGTAGACAAAAACACACAAACGTACAGTACATATTTAAATGAACGTGGCTTACATTACGTAACAGACGTGAAAAACAATGTCAACCAATATCATGAATGTCCTATATTCTTGTCTGGAAAAATGTGCACCATACCTAGTTGAATCATTAGTCCCCAGACATTGTGTCATTCATAGATTCTGGGTAATGCATAGAGTCTGTTTAGCTTGGGTTAGTTGCTATATTCTGGAACAATCATTCCATTGGGTCAGTTAGTAAGGGTGGCATGGACCTCCTGGGAAGGTGGGGGGTGGTGTGCTGTTAATTTCTCAAACGAAATCATTATTGAGCATTTGTAAAGCCCTCCCTGCCACCCCACGTATGTCCTGTATCTCACCTACTCGACATTCAACATACAGTAGCTCAGCTATATTGTGATAGAGGGGTGGAGCGGTGGTACAGTGGTTGGCACACTGCGCTATGAACCGTGTGACCCGAGTTCGATTTTGAAACACGACTAACATCACTGGAAAATGATAAACGAACCTGTCCTGGATCCCTCCTATTACTGACCAGCACTGAATAATGTGGCCTTGTATGGTCAGACAACACCCCCATAACTGACACAGCATGGGGAGTCTTTCATCCAACAGTGAATTGACAGAGGACTGTAAATTATTACCCACATTTAATTTGTCAACGGACGGAAACAACCACTTCAGTCACAGGTGTCTGAAACCTGGCTTTGAACCCGGCATTTCAAATGGGTGCCGGCTCCACGCTCTGACCTCTGAGCCACCCAGCTGACGCAAAGAAGTAAATTCTTCATGACCCCGAATCGTGACCCCCACATCACGACGTGGATTGGATCATGACACACTCGGCCCCTCTCACCGTTCTGTTGTGCTGTCGCAGGGGTGGCACCACGACGGCTCCTGCAGGCTTCAACTTCGGAGGGCCAGCCACCACAGGCGCTGCTACTACCTCTGTTGCGCCCACCGCCTCACTCTTTGGCACCACGGGCACCTTGGGTGAGTTATTTATTATCACTATTCTCATATACAACACACTATATTAAAACATTAAAAAAATATCCCCTCCCTCCCACCCGTGTTAGGGCAGGGCCGTGGAAGCGGATATCACAGAGCTACCTCTGAGATCGATTAATTTAGGGGTGGCACTTTTCCACCTGCCCTGCCATTGAGAGTAATGTTAGTTCCATGAAAGTAAAATCTATTTGTTTAGCTCTTAGAGCTGGAATTTAGACAAATGAAGCACACAGCCAAATTTAATGCGATGGGGCGTTTGGTTGTAGTCATTGGTGCCCGGGCTCGGACAATATCAAGAGATGAAGCATCTAACTCTTTAGATGCTTCATCTCTTGATATTACACCAATAGCACAATCAGGAGCAAAGTGAGAGGAAATTACTAAAAAAAGATTAACATTAAAAAAGTAAGTATTTTCTCACTGTCGTGATAATTTTGTTGTTGTTTGTGCTCTTTGTTTTGGTGCCATACGTTAATTTGTTTATTCTTTTTGAATTTGCTTGGTAAGTAGGGTTTTCATTTGCTTTGCAGTGGCTGTATGTGGGATTTGGTCCTTATAGAAAATTAATGTACAGCATTATGGAATGCTATGAGCATGAATGAGACTATAAAATATAAGTATTATAATGGCCTCGGCATGGTTATTGATGACTGCACCCAAACAATAATGTAGTGTTTCACTTAATGATTTATTCTGGCTCCTGAGAATGGAACATTTAGGTCTGATTAACATGTGACAAACATTCTTTACAGGCGATACAAATGCATGCTCCTAGTGTGGATAACAATCCATATTAAAGTGGATTAAAACAGTATGTCTGTGACTTTGTCTTCTGGAACTATTCTCTGACACAGGATGGTGCACCAGTAGTTCTGTAAGTTTCAAATGCAAATATCTTAGTCCAGTGTCATGGCACCAATAGCATAGTTGGAGTATAATTGCGTACAACGTTTAAGAGGAATTGATTACAGCATTTGAAGATAACGTATTTAACTACAGAAGCTGTAATTGACAAATATCAAGGCACTTTTTTCAGTTTGATTTGAAATGGTGGGGACCGATTATTTTTTTCGAACAATTTAACGATTTTATAATCCCCTGATGTGTGTCAATGTTTCTGTTGTTCATGAACACTTGCCTTATAAACCTGAATCTCATTTTGGTTCCAACATATGCTGTGTAGAACACATTGTTAATTTAAGTGATTTCCAATTCCATGTTCACTCATGAACTGGTTAAACAATTCAAGGCCTGTCTGAAAAGATCTTGAAACTTAAGCTTTCCTGAATAACTGAAAATATAATTATGATTACGGGACGTTTTACTTAAAATACACATTTGTCTGAAAGTACATGTCCATGAGTGTATGCATGAGACGTAATACCCAATCTATAACACTGCCTCTGGCGTGGACTTCGTTATTACACTGTACCACGCGGGGGCCTGCACAGCCAGAAGGCTCCGATGGAAATTTAAAGTGATTTAGCATCGCCAAGTAATGGCGAGAACGAATTACGAATGGGTCCACCGTGCAAAATTCAGTGGATGCGAAAAGCACAAGGGCCCCAATAATTGAATTATGCAGAGCCTACGTTGGAAAAGAGGCAATTAATCTGAATGGCCTCGGACCCTGTTAAAATTAAGACTTGAATAATTGATGATGTACACGGCATGTCACGTCTTGACCTTCACCAAGTTCATTTGCTGACCTGAATGCGTTGCTGTTGCTTTGGTCTGATTTGGCAGGGCTGGGCAGGCCAGCAGGTTCTGCCACTTTGTTTGCCATGCCGATGACAAGCAATAGCTCCATGGGGGGTCTTTCCCAGGGCACCTTCACTGCCACCACCAGCGCTCCCACAACAGGTAACGATGACGCGGTATGCACTTAGGGTAGTCATTGTTCGTCTCCGGATTCGTTGAATTGTCACAATTCGTCGTCACGTTTTTTTTTTTACATTTTTGTGTTTGGCTGTCACCTGATGAGGCTGGTTGTAATTACCGCCGAAACGTCACGGTACTCGAATTGTAAATGTTGTAGTGGGTTTACTCTAACACACAACCGGTGTGCTGAAGTAGTAACTAATTGTCATGTTTGGTTTACTTGGCAAACCTTACTAATTGGCTGTGTCGGTAGTGGCGGTTCTAACGACACATTCATATTTACGCGGTCTAACCCAAAAAAACCTTTCGTAGATTGTGGTGTTTGTAGCGGCCTCTATTGGCCAAAGAGATTATGTAAAATCATGGATGACATGCATTGAAGAAAAACATGGATTCTTCCACACGCATGTCTGTTGAGCTTAAGAACCCACATTAATTCAGGATGCTTCCTTACATCGCTGGTATGCACCCGTCACTGCACACACAACACTTCGTCGTGGCGGTGCGGTGGTTAGGGTGCGCGTAAATGTACAATTGTATGATTTTTTTTTCCATCCAAAGGCTTACTGGGAGCTAGCGGAGGACTCTCATTAAACCTTGGAGGAACCACAGCCACCACCACAGCGGCCGCTGGTGGCCTGAGGCTCGGAGGAAACATGTTCTCTTCAGCGGTGGGAGGCTCCCTGTTTGCAGGGACCAGCACAGCAAACACTGGTCAGTGTTGGTTCGGTTGCAGTGGTACTTCTAAGGTTGCTGCTGTGGTGTAATGTTTACCATACCGGGGAGCTCGCCAGTTCTTTCTGCTGGCGCGGTAGTTGAGGCAACGGGAAAGTTTCTTCAAAATCCAGCGGGACAGATGTGTACGCCCACAGACGATTGGCAGGTTGTGTGTGATGGGGTAAAGTGTGGGTATCCGGTTTTTCCCTCCACATTTAGAAACATGCGTTTTAGAGTGCTTGCCTACTATAAATTCCCACGTGATAAGCCGCTTCGTTGATCTTTCGTTTGTGATCAAGTCACTTCTGAAAAAGAGCTGTGTAGCTCAGTGGGCCTTAACTGGTAAAATAAAATAAAACGTTTACTCCCACATCTAAGATGTAAGGCCAGCCGTGCACTTGGTGCTGAAGAGCTCCCTCTAGTGGAGGCCCTTCTGTTGCAGTATCGTAAACGGGCAATTGCCGGGCTGCACTTTTAACCTCGCTGTGGTAATTATTATTGGATTGTTCACAACTCGGTGAGACACGCTCTCCGGAGACGTTTTAATTGTGTTACTTAAGTACTGGCCACACCACCATGTGCCATTTTAGCCTTAACAGGTACTCGCGAGCAGCACTTGTCCTACAGTATGTTAAGGCTATACGGGGGATCTTTGTGTTTTAACTGAAGGCACGGGCCTGAACTTGGGAGGCACAGCCGCTGGCCAGGGAATGCTCGGCCTCGGGGGCGGCGGTGCAACCATGGGGCTCGGAGGGACGGGCTTGGGGCTCGGAGGGACGGCTACGGGGCTCGGAGGGACGGCTACGGGGCTTGGAGGTGTCGGCACAGCGCTCGGAGGAACAGCCACGGGGCTTGGTGGGATTGGCACGGGCCTTGGAGGAGCGGGCTCCGGGCTGGTAGGTGTGACCGGGACGGGACTTGGTGGAATCGGCTCGGGGCTTGGTGGGATCGGCGCGGGACTCGGGGGTATGGGCACTGCGCTTGGTGGAATGGTTGCCGCCGGCACCAACGTGCCGGTCAGCAAGGGGCTCGGAGGCGTGGATTTCACCAGCTCCTCTGACAAAAAAGGTAAAGTTTGCATCGCTCTTTTTGCTGAACTTTGTTCAGTCGTGGTTGATATGATTGAACGCTCGTGTGCATAGCGCACTGGTTTCTTCCCGCATGAAGCAGCATGCTCCTTGTTTGTAAAGCCATTGGCAAAGGTTGTTCTGCATAAATAAATTAAATTTATTAGTTTATACCTTTTTTGCATATTTATATGTTTTTCGCATGTGTCTTAATATCTGCGTGTGATTTTGAAATACATCACTCACTACCTTCATAATTAGAACTGCTTTAAAACAAAATGTCTGGTATGCTAAATATTTGGGTAGTGACCCTTGTTAAGAGCAAAGAGAGGGGACATTCAGATACAATGTTCACATATCATATGAGCAGCTAACCGCTATTAAGTGACTAACTAAGCTTTAAACAAAGTAAATAAGTGGACTATATATCTCCATATATCTGTTTCTCCATTTAAAATTTTAGGTATCTTTTTTTTACACATCTCGTCAACCAAACGGCCTTCTGGAGTGTAGAATCTCAGGAGAATTTGTCCATTAACAAGCAGCATTGGTTTGTTCATACAATAATAACCGGTCCAGGGTTTGGACCGGTTTGCCTGTCAATGAACCGAAGCTGCTGAGAATATGCACTATTTTTTAGGATTCGGGAGGTCATCATTTGTTGAATGTTTTTGAATGAAGTGTTACATTCCTAGCAACTACAGCTATCGGATCTTTCCCCAAGTAATTGTGAACATCCATGTCTTCCCCCTCACGTATCAAAACACATTGCTTAACTATTAGCAAACCAGCTAATCTGTGAATTGTCTTTTTGTCCTCTAGACGACAGACTGTCTGCTGGCGGGGGCCCAGGGTGAGTGCATTAAATGCATGAGGGGCGATCTCTGACCCCCAACATCCTTTGGCTTGGTGCCCGTGTCAAAGCACTGTGCCAAAAACCACTCTTGAGATCCTGGATTCTAGTCCAGGCAGCCACTTGCGTTTAAGCCAAGTTCTCAAGCGCAATGAATACCACGACAAGCTGCCCAGCGAGGCCATTAAGGGAGCCTTCAATTTATTTCATGAGATTTGACAGTCCAAATAAATGTGCCGATTTAAACATGGGCGTAATAGACTAAATTACCTGCAATGTGTCAGACCTCAGAAGCTAAGATGGGCTGAGTGGATCATGCTTGGATGGGTGACTGCCATGCAGAGAGCCTGTGTGGGGCTACATCGTGGGCAGCAGAGGGCAGTGCAGCAAAACGCGCTGGCGGGAAGGCCCCTCGTGGCAGTGGATGGACAAAAGTGCCGTACTTGTGCAAGTACGAGCACTGTAACAAATTATCGGCGCTGGTAGAAATTGAAGCTACGGATAATGAAAGTGATTTTGAACCACGTGGGTTTTCTCTCAATACCATCTTCTCCACTGTGATGGCTGGCAGAAAAAGCACCCAGGTGACAGTGACCGACTTGATTTGTTTTGCCGTACTTGTGCAAGTACGAGTAATGTCACAAATTATAGTCGCTCGTAGAAATTGAATCTACAGATGATGAATGTGATTGTTAACCACGTGGGTTTGCCCTCAATAGCATCTTCTTCACGGTGATGGCTGGGAGAATCAGCACCCAGGTAACAAAGTGACTGACTTGATGTTTTTGCTTCTATTTGTTTAAGGGACAGCAAGACACTGAAGTCCCAGGTTCTGCCACCTGAGATCTGCAAAGACGTTGAAAATTTCCAGTGAGTTTTGCTTTACTCCTCATGTTAAATGTACGTTATTTGTCTTGTTTACAAGCGGGCGATCACCATTTGACAGGGATTTCTACTAATTTCGGGGAGATGGGTGTGTGGACAAATAAAAATGTTTAATATGAGACCAGGTGGCTTAGCGGTCAGAGGACGAAGCTGGCACTGCTGAGATCCTGGGTTCATATCTGGGATTCAACCATCTTCGATTAAATGGAATTAATTCGTGTAGCGAGTCTACGGTCGCATGTCTAATCGATACAGGGGTGACCTGAACTCCAAACGTACGGCATATGCAAATTCAATAAAAACAGCGGTTCGTACGCACGAGAATGGATGCACGTGTTGCGAGCTCACGAATCGATATTAAGCAATGAATCGATGATGCGACATTCCACCCCTACGAGCCACCTTCTGACAGCGCCTCTTAAAAACAAGTTGGGAAAATTGCTGCATAGCTTGAGAAAGGTTTTGCAACGTGTGTTTGTCTTCGAAAGTTTTTCATCCGTTGTGCAGAAACCGGCGCGTAGTTTTTGGCAGAATGCTTTTTCATATTTGCAAATATAAATTTTTTTGCTCTAGTTTGTGTCTCCAATATTTTGGCAACTCATTAATAAATTTGGCCAGTTTTCTATAGATGAAGTCCTTAACAGCAACGCAACCAGGCTTAATGCCTTGGTTGGAAAACGTTAAACCCTTCCATCCTGCCCACCTAGCAACCATTACACCGCAAGAACAACAACTTCTTCAGCTTTTCCCAATGTCCCCCCTGTACCACCTTCCACCCGTTGCTCCGGCTCGCAGGAAGTTCGTTAAGGATCAGCGGCAGGTGCAGGAGGAGATCGGCCGCAGCTCCTCCAAGGTGATGCTGCGGGTGCAGGAGGAGACCAAGGCTCTGCGGCAGATGCTGTCGCTTGTGGCTGCTGGGCTCCAGCGCAGCACGCTCGCGGTCGACAAGCTGAGAGCAGAGGCTGCCCAGGTAAGGAAAGAAGCAATGTTCCCAGCCCCTTGAGCTAGGAGAGATTAAAATCCTGAGTTTTATAAATAGTGCGTGCAAGGAGGGTGGATGGGTGGGCCCTTGACCTGACCTGTAGAGCAGGGCTGAATGGATGATGGGGCAGTGATTGGTTATGCTCACTCAGTTGAGCATACTCAAGTTAGACCTATTGAGTGCTGCCAACAGTAAGGAGACTTGGGCAGGGTGTGTCGTGAGAAGGGATGATGGCCGGTAGTAGAGGTTAACGATGGAATGGCAACCTAAACTCCACTTTTATTTTACCAGGTAAGGCCCACTGAGCTATATAGCTCTTTTTAGAAGCAACTTGGCCAGAAATGATAGCTCAACTAAGTGGCTTATCACGCATGTTGATTCTAAATGTGTATGGGAAAAAACAGATATACAAGCATCATAGTCTGGATCAAACCCACGACCTCCTGTATACCAGGCAAGGTAGTTAACATCCCGTGATCTTTAGCCGTGATCAATCCATTAGAACATCCACTGTGGAAATGGAGCGATTAAAATCAGTTCATGTACAAGTGCTAGATGGATTGTTGCTCCGCGAGAGATGGCGGCGACTTGCAGTGTTCTCCATCCAGCGGTGGATTGATCACGGCTAAAGATAAAATGAGTATAACTTCGAGTTTTTTTTTACTGTATTGTAAGTGTAAGAATCGATACAAGTTGGTGCATTGTTCTCAAAGCTACATATTTCCTGCCGGCAGTGCTGATGATTTACACGCGTTCGTTAACTTGCGTGCGCACTGCAGGAGCTGAAGAACGTGGAGATAGCGGTGCGCACGCGAGAGACGCCAGATGGCTTGCAGCACGAGAACACGGCGCCCACCGAGTGAGCCATGCCCTTCATTATCGGTGTCCGTCAGTTTTGCTTTGCAAGTGCTTATTCACGTTTATTCATTAGTTCCCTCTGTCCGTAATGATGGTGGGGCACAATATCCGTCAACGGGATCCTCTTGTGAACGAAACTTGGGTGTGAAAGTTGGGGACTTTCCCAGGCCACTTTTGCAAATGGGGCCTATCCTGGTTTTTTTTTGGAGCACTCAGCTGTTTTAGCAAATTCAATGTGAGACCATGTAAAAACCTGACTAAAAAACTTGGGAGACACGATAGTACCAGCGAGGAAAATCCTTTTCTTTGCTGGTTTTTATTTCCACGTTTTTGACAAACCGTGTGATCAATGTGTGCCAGTTTTCTATAGGGTAACTCTCTAACAGCAACACAACTTTATACCAAACTAGCTTTACTACCCGGCTTCGCCCGGGACTTGGATTCTTGTCTTGGATAATACACAGCCGACGCGGAGGGTTTGGGGGGGGGGATACGTGACGTCAGCAGGAACACTGCGTGACGCAGCCGCATGCAGGTGACATCACATATGTGATATCACATATGTGACGTCACCGCTCACTTGCCGTGCAAAATATATCCATTATTGCGCCCCCCTCCTCCAAAAAACTTTTTGCATTGTGTACAGTCTGGAAGCTACCCACATGCCAAATTTTAAATTTGTTGCATGTCGGGATGTACGCTGAACATTTCGAACAGACACACGTATTCACAAATGTCCCTTTTATATATAGATAAAATATTGTTTCACATTAGATCAATCATATTACAGACGGACAGAGCAATGCATTTTCGCTCCAAACCTTGGCTTGTTTAGCATTAAAAATGACAAGAGAATGACCTTGTGGTTGAGTAACCGGCTGTGGCGGTATTGTTGGGTCTCCTCCCTGTCTTGCCGCTCAGGTATTTCCGCCGCTTGGCCGAGCAGTTCGAGGTGCAGATGCAGCTGTACAGGCGGCAGATCGAGGAAATGGAGAACCACATCACCTCCCAGGCCACCAGCGCGCACATGACACCACAAGGTGCGTATTGCGTCTTATATCGACGAGGCTCGATTATTGAAACTCACTACTCTAAGCAATGTCTGGAAAAAACATTACTGAGCTGCAGCAGAATTCTCTGGCACGTGTCGTGACGGGTACGGCAAGATCCGACCGTGTCCGTCCAGTGTTCGCCGAGCTGCATTAGCCTCGATTGCCGAGTGAACACGTTATGAGGTCGCACTCATTACTACACAAATTGCTTGGCACAAATGAACCACAATACTTTTCTGACCTCGTCAAGGAGCATAAACCGGAATGCAAACTACGGTTTTGCTCGCAGCGGCTGTTGGCGAGTGGATCTATGCACTTTTAAATAATCGAGATTGAAAAACTCAATTTCTTTAGAACTACTTTTTTGTGCTTAGTTTGTTGTCCTTCCCCTGCACCTGTGATTAGCACGGCTGGCTACTTACGGTGCGAAAGAAGTTCAACATAAATACATCTGTACCGGAGGCCCGGCGAGGGATCACTTGGAGGGATATGACCACGTAGAGACATCGAGCCAGCACTGCCGAGGGGCCTGGGTCTGATCTTGGGTTGTTAATCGATTGTAAATGCATCCATTTTTGTCATTGTTTACAGAATAAATTTATCAATTTGAAAAGTCATGGAATAGATTATCTTGTTCTGTGCCGTCGAAGATCACTCAATCTTTTCATGTTTTTTGGCATACGTTGAATCTTTCTCAAAACATCGAACGTTCCACAATTTTATTTCAATCTGCCATATCGTTAATTCCTTAATATCGGATGATACCTTTTTGGCACCCTGTGCTTCATAAATGTTATCCCAAATAAGGTGAAATGGTGATTGTATTTGCTAGACTTTTGTTATCGTCTCTATTTAAAAAAATGCAAGGATGACAAACGCCCTCATCCCGCTGAATGCTCGACAGATACGAGGCCCGTGCTGCAGAATGCTCTTGTGCCGTATTTACACGTCGCGGGCCTTTGCATTATTGAAGTGAAGCCGACTCGAAGTTCGTGACAAACGTACGCCTCGTCATTTACCCAGCCTGTCTGTATATCGTACGTCCTGCAGACCTGTCGCTGGCCATGCAGAGGTTGTACGAGACGTTCATCGCGCTCGCCGCGCACTTGCAGACCGTTCACGAGACTGTCAAGGTGAGAACGTATCTTCGCTGCCTCTGAACGAGCGGTGACGCATCCGCCTCCAAACCCAGGCCACCACCGCCTAACCCTATAATGGTATAGTTGACATCATCGGTGTCCACATTTTAGTGCTCCACTGCTTCAGTCCTCGGCCGGTAGTGGACATTCCAGGTTAAACTATTTTTTATTTTACCAAGTAAGGCCCACTGAGCTATTTAAAGCTCATTTTCAAAAGCGACCTGACCTCAAACGATAGCCCAACAAAGCGGCTTATTGGATGGAAATTTATAGCAGCCAAATACTCTCAACGCATGTATCTAAATGTGGAGGGAAAAACCTGAGGACCCGGAGAAAAATCCACACAATCACGGGGAGAACATGCAAACTCCAAATATACAGGCGTCGGGGTCGGGATCGAACCCACGACCTGTATGACAGGCGAGGTAGTTAACCTTTCTCAACCGCATCCACTGCATAAACCATGCCAGGTGCAGATACCTAATACACAAATGGGAAATGAAACTCTCCAATGTGTGACTAGTCAACCAGAACAGACCGCACAATGTATGACGACGCAATGCCCGATCCACAAATATGGAGACATTACAGCGATACATTCTGCTGCTCCTGACGCGGTTATCTGGGCTTGACCACTTGAATGTAAAATGTTAGTTCTTGCTCTGCGTCTGCATCAGCCATAGAAAAGAAGAAGATTGCTGTGGTGGAGACCAGTGTCTCTTGCCCAGGAATATAATCGATCGTTGTTTGCTGCCTTCTGACTGCGCACTGCTGAGATCTTCCCCTGTTCACATCCAAGCTGAAGCCTTTTCTCTTTTGCCCATGACTCTCCCTATGAACTGTCTTCATTTGCACTTCCACCACAATGTCCTCTCAACTCCCTGTCTGGCCAAAAGCAAACTTCATCTCTTTCCATGCTCTCAAAACGTATCGTCAGCTCTGAGCCAATCCGCAACCGAATGAAAGCGTCGCCAAGCCATTCATCGTCGAGCGATCTAACAATCCAATTGGCACCTGCGCACGAGCTCATTTAATCGCTCCATCTCCACGGTGGATATCCTTTCGGGCGTATTCCGTCCCTTGGCTGCTACCCGGTCGTTCTTCTCGACCTTGTTGGAGCGGTGGCCACGTGCGGTAACCGGGAACTCACCCAAGAGGTCGTCAACCACGGAGGTGGAGACGTTCAGGTGGTATCTCGCAAGACGCTGGGGAGGCGGAAAAGTCTTGGGGGATGTCGAGTTCTTCATTCAGCAGCGGATTGATCATGGCTATGGAGGCGATGTGCTAAAGTAGTAACTGATTGGTACGCTGTGTGTACGTCACAAACCTTACTGATTGGCCATGTCGGGTGGCGATGGGTTAACGACGCATTCATATTCTCCGTGATCTAACCAAAAAATTACTTTTATTGCCATGGTGTTAAAAGGGACCGAGCACTTCCATTTTACCCAGTGCTAATGACTTGTCGCGATCTCGCGAATGCAGAGGCAAAAGGAGCAGTACCTGAGCTTCCGCAAAACGTACCACGGGGACGACACGGACGTGTTTGAGGCCCACCGCATGGCCAGCAAGCGCGTGCGCGACGGCCCCGTGCCTGGGCCGGGCCTCACCACGGGCCCCGCGCCCTTCGGCAGCCTCCCCAACGCCGCCGCCGTCGCCATGGCAGCCACGCTCACGCAGCAGCAGCAACAGCAGCAGCAGCACCAGCACCTGGGGACAGCAGCAGCGGCGGCAGCAGCAGGTTTCTATAGTGCGATTTTTTTCTACGTTTGCATTCCACTAGCGTTTTACGATGCGATTTGCTTTGTATTTATTACGCGTGTGTCATCATGTATGTATGCATGTATGAGATTAGTAGAGCACTGTTATTCGTGTAATTTTTACAGCATGAAGGCAGTCAGAAATGGGCTATGTTGATGCCATGTAAGCTCCACAGAGCGTTTCCTACTTGAGCCTACGGCCGAACTGGCGACCAGTTAGTGACAAATCCAGGCCAGTGGCCGGCAGTGAGTTTCACAAAGAAGTTAAGCAGCGCTGTCGCTGGATAGTGCCTGGATGGATGACCGCCAATCAATAACACCGGTCGAGGTTTTTTTGGGTGAGATTGCGTAGATATAAATGTCGTTAAACCTGCCACCACTCGACAAAGCCAATTAGTGAGGTTTGTCACATAATCAAAACATGCCAATTAGTTACTAGTTGAATTGTTATTGTAAATTAGAATTACTCTCCAACACACGGTGTGCTGCGCTAATAACTAATTGGCATGTGTTGATTACGTGACAAACCTCACTAATTGGCTGTTGGGTGGTAGCGGTTTTAATGACATTTATATCTCTGCGATCTCACCCAAAAAAAACCTCTTGTGGATAATATTGGTGGGAAAGGCTACATGTTAAAACAATACAGGTGTTGTATACTACTGTGGGGCTACATTGTTAGCTGTGCATACAATTCGCAGATGTGACAAATGTTCCCAACCTTTAGGCCACACTGACGAGAATCGTAAAGTATTGTCAAATATCCATAATGGAGGTGTTTCGTTACAAGTTCAGCACACCGGTGTGTTGGAGAGTACATCCACAACATTTATAATTGGAGCACGACATTTCACTGGTAATTACAACCAGTTTCATCAGGTGTCGGATAACATTGGTCGTGAAAGCCTCCGTGTTAAACTATGGTCAAATAACACGCATAGCATGGGCAGACTCTCATTTGGTGGTGGATTTGACCAAAGGGCTGTGCCTTAACCCTTTCCCCGTTGGCAGATGTCTGGAAGTTGCAGGTTGGGTGTCCCGTTCACCCGCTGAATCTCAGAACGCGCGAGCGGCTCTGCGTTAATTTTATTTCGAGAGGCGTAGTAGCAGCGCCGTTGTTTTTAAAGACATTGCACTCACCGCAGAGAACCGTTGCAACACGACCGCACTCTGATAGGTGGCTTTAAACTGTGCCACACACCCTCCCGCATAGTCTTGTGGGAGCCTCCATACCGAAAAAATACTTTTATTTCAGTTTTTCCTCCGGTGTCGTTTTGATGATGATTCACACACGTACATCATTGGAACGGGGAAATGGTTGACACTGTTTGAGAGATAAAGGCCCAAGAATATGAAGGTGTGAAGGTTAATGAGATTGCTGGTGTGTTTCTGCCGTTTCTGCCACAGGGTCCCAGGGCTCGCTAGGTCTGGGCATAGCTCCCTCGCTCGGTACTGGCCTCTCAGGGGGCCTCGCCTCATCCCTGGGAGGTACCCAAATGCTCACTCTGCCCTTTGGGTCGTACTCGTCTAAGGTGCCCATCGCCTGATGCTCTGGTCTATGAGCCTTTCAAGTGTTCGAGTTACATTCGCGGCCCCGTTGACGTTTATTTATCCACTCTGGAACCTTCGCGACGAGCTGATTTCATTGCTTCAATTTCCTCGGCAGACGTTCCTTGGACTGCCACTCCCGTCCCTATTTTTGGTTTTCTTGGCCGTCCCTTCTCACAATGTGCCCTCCCCAAATTTACATCACAAGGACGGCAATTCTTTTGCACTATTACAATTTATTTATAAAATAAAGAATATTAAAACTCACACGAGTGCATTCAATTTTCTTTTACTTTTTAGAGCATTTTGCATGCATAATTGGAATGGATAGGAACAGTAGGAAACCCAATAAATGAAATAGGTGATTGTATTTGACATGCTTGGGATATGAGGATAATATGGGCTTGTTAGCTAGGACCTTTGAAGGGACACCAGTACTGAGACCGGATGCTTTAGCTGTGAGGTGAGATCTGCGAGCAGAACATTTTACGATTTTTTGGTGATACTGCGTGAGCCATGGTGCACAAAGCACAAAACGACGCTAAACTCAACACATTTTGTCAAGAGCACTGCCTGAAATAGGAAGAAAAAAAATCTAGACAACGTTTTTGGGCAACAACCCTAGAAGAACTATTGCCTGAACAGTTGCCTATCATATAGATATCTGGGGCCGTTGCCCTAAATGTTGCCTATTATAATTTGATGTACATCAAATTGGGCCTTATGAAACAGTTTGTCAGAGCCGTAGATAAGGAGTCGGCAGCCTTCAAGTACCTTCAACATTTCTTCCCTAAGCTGTCTGAGGCAAAGGTCAAAGCCGGTGTCTTCGTCGGAACACAGATGAAGAAGATCCTGGAGTGCAATGAATTCCCCAAGAAGCTCACTAGTCGAGAGAAAGCGGCTTGGAACCGCTTTGTCGCAGTGGTTCGTGGCTTCCTGAGCAATCACAAGGTCGAAAACTATGTGGAGGTGGTTGAGACTCTGGTGAAGAATTATGGCACAATGGGCTGTATGATGTCCCTCAAAGTCCATATCCTTGATGCTCATCTTGATACATTCAAGGAGAACATGGGAGCGTCTTCGGTGGAGCAAGGCGAGCGCTTCCACCAGGATAATACTGGACTTTGAATGCCGCTACCAAGGACAGTATAACGAGAACATGATGGGAGACGACATTTGGGGGCTGATTCGTGAAAGTAGTTTACAGTATAACACTGTGTAACAAAAAATATGTTTTTTGTTCCTGGGTAGTAAGTGCTATTTTCAATTTGCATATACCTCAAAAGTACAGAAATGGCTATTATTCCCCACAAACTTTGCTTTTGTTACGACACAAAAGCAAAGTTATTAATCCACTCCATTAATAACACTGTGTAACAAATGTATTCATTTTTTGTTCCTGGGTAGTAAGTGTTATTTCCGAATTGCTTATGCCTCAGGTACAGAAAATGGCTATTATTCCCCACAAACTTTGCTTTTGTGACCAGGACAGTGATATTTTGAAATGTACCTATATTAAATGAGAAAATGTGTGCATCATGAGACCTCCTTTGCCAGTATTATATTATAATAGGGTTTTCCCCTTTCTGGCAATAAAACAGGTGTTAAGATGTTTAAACACCAATCTGAAACCTTTGCAAGGAATCATTCTGCATTAACACATATACTTGTGGTGCATGTGCATGTTCACACGATAGTGCCAAGTACAAGAAAGGTGAACAAATCACCCAAACACATACAAATAAACCATCCCCATCCTGACTTAAAGCTTTCGTGACTGCAGGAATTCATATTCTTTGGGTCTTTCGGTAAAGTCACGTGACTTTACCGAAAGACCCAAAGAATATGCATCCCCATCCTATCAGGCAAAGCCCACTGAGTTATTAACTTATTTTTCAGAAGAAACCTGGCCACAATTGAGATAGCTCAACAAAGTGGCCCATGATTTGGACATTGCACAAAAATAATGTAAATAATCTCAATGCATGTTTCTAAATGTGGAGGGGAAATTCCGAGGACCCGGAGAAAAAATCCACATGACCACGGGGAGAAAATGCAAATTCCAAAAATACAGGCTTCATAGTCGGCAAAACGGCAGCAAATTAAAGTGTGCAAACAAAACAGCAAAAAAAAATCTCGTTTGAAAAATGCGCATTAAAGTAGTTAATTATAAATCTTTACAAGCATCATTACAAGTTGGGAATACAATAATGAAAAACAACTGCGAGAGCAAGCGTGTTTGAGGAAGGGTGTATCTGCCATGGGCCACAATACAAACTTTTTGTAAGATTCTGGACTATAATATTTTATTCCATTACGGCCTAGCCTTTGTAGACTGAGCCTGCGTGTGGCGCATGGTGCTGGGTCGCCCCCACGCGTGCACGCGCTCACTCGCGCACACACACATAGAGAGAGCGCCTTCTGTCTCACGCCATCGCTGTGCTTGCTGTGCTCCGTGTGTGGGGTGGGCAGGCTCTACGTTTGGAGGGGGCTCGGGTTTCGCCTCCGGCTCCTCCTTCAACTCGGGCTTCAGCTTTGGCGCTGCCAACAAGCCGTCCGGCAGTCTGAGCGCAGGCAAACATTTTCGTTGTTTGTTCTTCGTGTACAGCGACCGTTGAGATTCTGGGTGCTTCGGAAGCATAGTGAATGCCACCCTCTAGACATTTATTACCTTTTTTCTACTGCACGGGCCACGCCGAGCCAGGTCGATTTTCTAATGCAGTAAGCGCCGAGCCATGCCATTAACGTTGCCACGCTGTGACCGAATTGAGACGCATGTCAGCGACGCGGTTGAAGCCGTGTTCGAGTTGAATGCCGATTGACGGTACACGCAACGAATGCGTCGTTAGCCCCATCCCTGACCCTGCTTGGCCTCCGAGCCAGATGCAGACAGACGTCTTGTGAGGTCAGCGTATCGGCGGTGAGGTTCTGACTTTTTGCGGCAAACGACCATTGGAAAACCACCCATACTGTGAGAGCCTTGCGCTAGTTCAGCATGGGTGAGCCAGTGGAAAAAGCGGCATCACTTTCTGTAATACAGCACAATCTGGATTTCTAACAAGTTTAAATTGGAGGAGGCTGGGTTGGCACAGAGGTCAAGAGCAGTGAGCTGGCAACACACTGAGATCTTGGTTTCTCATTCAGGCAGCTGCCTGTGATTACACCAGGTTCTGCAGTGTAGTAGTGAGTTGGATGGTCTTAGGCAGGACACACCAATGTCTGCACAAAATTTCATCTCATTAAATTTGGTTGTGCACTTAAATTTGGCTAAATTTCCAGCTCTGGCAGAGCATTGTGGGGAATTAATTGTCCCCTTCTGTGCGGCACAGAGGTCACTTTGGAGCATCTGTGTGCCATTCCCTAAACACAAATGATTGCACTGCTCTCCCCGAATGGATTTTTTCGTGTCGTGATATGAAGCAGATATGGATTTTTTTTTTAAACACGAACAGCATAAAAACAAGCATAAAATTGGTGTTTCAAGATGCTTATAGATGGCGGGCTCAGTGGGGCGGTCAGAGGACTGAGCCGGCACCCTCTAATCAGTTCTAGACCGCACGAGCATGGATTGGAGGTAACGAGCGATGTCCCCCGCAAATAGGTTGATTGGTGGCTTTACCCAGGCCCCTTTCGCGAATGAGACTTCCCCTGGTCTCACGTGAGTTCTCGCCTGATCAAACAAAAACTTGACTTGCCCAGTGAGCTCATTAGGGCCTCTGACCTGCTGAACTTCTAAGGCCTTGCAGTCTCCATCATTGGGAAAGAGATGCCCCTGCTGACGTGCAATCATTACCGAGCGTGTAATGATTCATTTTTAAAATGGATTATTATGCTCACGATACATAAATTCATGCGTGTAAGAACCAACTATTTAATTATGTGCAAGTTGTAGTTAAATGTTAAATTTAGGCTGATTGGTCTCAATGAGACACTCTCAAAAGTATAGTCAATTTTGTTTCATTATTTGGATGATAACAATAGAATGTTATTGGCATAAATTGTACATAATTGATTCTCGTGCCGTTCTGTGCACGTATCATGCACGTAATAATTGATGAATCGTTCTCTACTTAAATACCGACAACGCTACACCACCGGCTTGCTGTGCTCGGTGGATTATTTGGCCCGCAGCAATTCACCGCAAATCCTTAGGTGTTGCTTAGTGCCGCGCCTGCCGCAACACGAATCGCAACTCAAAAGACCCACACTTTTTTCCCCTAGTTTGGAGATAAAAAATATATATAAAATAATCCTGGCCTACTACACCTGGTCCAGATGCCTGCTTATTGTGACCAAACCAGTATTGGGATTCCATGTGGCTTGCGAGACTCCACCATGGCAGCGCGCTAGCCTCGTTCACAGGACACGGGAGATTATATTTTTACGCTGGGCGTAAGTGGTGGACGCACACTTGTTATCCAGTGCTTTGAAAGCAGCGTTGTTTCGGTGGATCACAGATAGGCAAATAACTATGCATCGAATCGTCAAATTAAAATCGATTCCTGTGCTCGTGATGCACACATCACGTGTCTGAAACGGATATTTATGATGTATAAAAATGAAATGCATTTTGAATGTTACACTCGGGCTAGAGGAGCGAACAAAACTTTCTAAAGGAGACAAAATTCTGGAAACGGCACAATTAGGACAGTAAAATAAAAAATGATGTTCTTGATATTAATTGCAACCTCATATCACGGGAGATTATTGGTTCGTTGGCGGTTGAATAATTGGACACCGAATTACAGATTTGGAACTCCTAAATCCATAGGTTGCAATTTCGCCAGGAGTTGGTAGCACAGCAAGTAGATTAGATAACCCATCTGTGTAGACCTTCCTTTACATCCCCTCTTCTGTCTGGGTTTTCTCCGGTTACTCCAGTTTCTTCTCACACGCAAACACTCCCTAAGAAGGCAATTGGCCAAACGTTCCAATGCAGGACCATCTTCAAAAGAAGATCTGAGGCTTTTCTGGATAAATAAATGATGTCATTATAATAACCTAAATAATTTGCATTTAAATAATATAATGAATGTGGTCAGTTTTTGTCATAGCATGATCTGTACACAACAAAATTGTTGCCAGATAAGGATTTGCATTTAAAGGCCACTTAAATTCCTCAGCAACTCAAGCTCCTTACATTTCATCTCATCGCAATCATTTGAATGCCCGACTATGGTTTATCCCTGGGGACCCCTGGTGACAGCTGCCCCTATGCGGCACAAGGTGAACGCAGCACCGTCCTGCAAGTGGATATCACTGTGCCAGTAGGGGGCCATGCTGGTACGTGCTTTTTCCGTTTGAGGTATTTCAAGATTATTCAAATTTGCACCTTGACACCAGCACTCGCTTGGCCTACTTATTTTCATTCAACATGACGGGATATTTAACGTTCACTGTCAAGAAAACCACATTTTTTGGTAAACCCCTTCCTGAAACCTCTGCAAGTTGCAAGGTGGTGGTTGTCCTATTCACCGCTGAATCTTGGAACGCGCACACGGTTGGCGTTAGTTTCATTTAGAGAGGCATCGTAGCTGCGCTGTTTTTAAAGACATTGTACTCGCGGCAGAGAAACATATTGACACGACACACTCGATGATAGCTGCCGCCAAAACTGCCACGCGCCCTCCGGCATGGCCGTGTGGGAGCATCAGTACCGATAGTTATTTTAGTTAAGTGCTTCTGATGACGTACATGTACGTCATCGGACTGGGAAAGGGTTAATACACCAACGGTATTAACCAGGGCACCTGCAGGGTTTTAACCAGGGCAGCTGCAGGGTTTGAACCGCAAGCCTCTGCAACAAGCTACAAACGTACGAGCTCTCGGTCGTTTCACCGCCATCGGATAGCACTTTATTTTCAGATTAGGCATTTCACTGCACTGACTTAAAATGTAACATTTCCTCACGTGAAAATGTGTCAGGCGCATCATCCAGCACTTGAACAACATTATCCCTGGCACCTGCTGCCGCATGCACAGGTTCTACACAAAAAGGAGCATTGCAGGCACATTTCTGGTGTCCTTGGGCATCTGTCCCAGATGCAGTAAGTAGGACCCTATCAACTCGGTGTCCACTTTCATTCTCTGCGCGACATACAGCAGCACATTAAACCATTTTCCATAGACAATACGGACAGCATTAATAAAACAACACAATGTATCCCTGTGTTATACAATCTTGTGCTTTCTGGCACCACATTTCTGCACCCTGATCTCTTGTTTTGAAAATCTTTAATAGTTACTGCAGGTATCTCTTACAAAATTACCTCCTTGTCTGATTAGGCTGTCGGTGAAACTTATGGCCGCTAGACGGAACTGCGGAAGTGCGCTACTTTTCCCGGGTTATTTGTACAGCCTGCCATTCGACTAAGCGTTGTGAAGCCATTTATACCGCTGTGTGGACAGAGGCGAGGAGGGAGGGTTTAATACACGTGCACCTTTGTTTCAACTGCGGGGGGCAACAAGTAGATCGCATCGCAAGTCAAGTGTTGCTCACCGCAGCTACACCATAGCGCAAGTGCACGCAGTTATATGCAAAGAATATTGTAAGTGTGGCCAGCGATACTTTGGTGGGATCTCCTGAAAGGTGTGGACCACAGTCTCGGACCTCACGCGGCACGTGTAATGGAATCCCCCCCACCCTTGTGGCGGCAGGCTTTGCTGGCACAGCAGGAGGGAGTTCCACCTCCGGGTTCAGCTTCAGCAACCCGGGACTCAACCCGTCAGCTGGGCTCACCTTCGGCGTCTCGTCCACGCCTGGCCTGGGTCTGGCCAACGTCTCCCAGCCGCTGCAGCTCAAGAAGCCACCACCGGGGAACAAGCGCGGGAAGAAGTGAAAGGACGGCCGACGGGGGCCGGCGGTTCTGTTTGTGGAGCCCATCGGCAGCGGGTGGTGGGCAGAGCGACCGGGGTGAAATGGAAGAAGCGAAGGGGGTGATGAGAAAGGGGTTTGGGACTGGCAATCGATGCAGTGACGTAACAATTCTTAGATTGTCCCGAATCCACAATGTTAAGTTAAAAAGTGTCTCCCTAAGCGAGCAAGCGAGCAAGCATTGGGGGCTTGGTGACCCTGACCCGATGGAGGAAATTCAGCATTGTCATTGTGGGGACCCGTCCCTCCATAGGACAACTGCTGTGGACTTTGCCACATCGAGATACTTGTTTTTTTCCACCTTTTGGGGATGGTGTGCCAAGTCGACCTCATTGGGGTTCGAATGGATGTTCTTCTGGTTGGGGCAGATGCTCTGACCACAGCGCCACCTGGCCGGATTGACCCTTGCCAACGACACAAAAGAAAATTGACCACGTGTTGTGCTAGTTGCTGAAGCGCAACTTTCCATTGGTCTGATTTTTAAGTTGGGGAAATAAGAGCTGAAATGTATTCTGTAAAGAGCCCAAAGTGCCCGTCATCAATCGTAAGCATACTTTTAAGCCCATTTGCCCCAAGTCACTCGCACAACACTCATTACCTCATATGTAAAATAGAGAAACCCGAAAGTTTCCGATAAACTCGCCGAGTTCCAGGGCTGGAAATTGTAGCATTTCATTGTCTCGGTGACTGAAAAACTAAACATTATTATAGCTTACTTCTTTTTTCTCCCCCTCAATTTTAACTTGGCACTAAGCTATACATTTTGCAACAGGGTAGGAAGGTGAATTGCTGGGGAGGGGTGATTGGTGCATTGGGGTTGGAGGGTTGTTGAGTGAGTGGAGTGCAGATGTCGCATTACCACAACTGTTGAGATGTGAAGCTGGCCCGGAAAAGTTGCTAGGCCCACATTCCCATGGCAGTCTTGCCGAGGCGAAGTCAGTCCCCCTACCACACCGTTTGGCTCTCATTTTAAAAAGTAAAGCTTTACTCGGCTTCCCAGTTCAGTCTCCAGACTGTGTCGTTGCCATCGTGCCGTGAGAGGGAGAAGCCGTGAAGAAAACTTAACTTTTTTTTTCAGGGGACTTTTCCCAAATAGCAATATTTTATATACAAAATAATAGAAAATTACAACAAAAATACTTTTGGTTTGGAACATTGTACTCTAAAGCAAGCGTGCATGAAACTGTAAAGCAATGTTATAATAGTATCCCTCTGGCCACAGAGAGAAAGGAGGCAAGGAAGAGGCAGAGAGGATGCACCGGGTAACAGAGCGCTGCCCGGCTATGGAAGCATTGGACAATACTCTATGACTGTTGCAGAAACAGCCCGGCATGGCTTTGGGTATGTTGCACATTGGTCGTGGAAACGGAGCACACATTGTGTAGGGGTAGAGCACAGGGCAGCAGGTGGAAGGTGGTTAGATGATTAGAATGGAGTAAGTCAGGAGGGGGAAAGAGAAACTAAACACATCTCTTATTTTACCAGGCTCGGCCTGCTGAGCTATATAGGAGCTCTTTTTCACGAGTGACTTGACCACAAATGACAGCCCGGCCGAGTGGCTTATCACGTGGAAATCTAGAGCAGCCAAATACTGCAAACGCATGTTTCCACAAATGTGGAGGGTGGAAACCGGACGACCCGGATAAAAATACACAGGGACAACACACAAACTCCAAATATATAGCAGGCGTCCGGGGTCAGGGTCGAACTCACGACATCCTGTATATTCGGTGGGGTAGTAAATATCTCGCCACCGTGGCACCCACCCGGCAAGTGGCTGTCACTGGAATGGGTGGCAGCTTCGTCTCGTGCTTAGCAGCACGAAATGAGACCCGTTGATAATTTCCAAGAGGATATATTTTAACTATCGTTGAACGTGTGTGTGTACGCGTGTGGTGGTGTTGTTCTGGGAGTAGTGGAATGTGAAAGTTGTCTGATTTGCCGAGGTGAAGGCTGCATAGGCTTTTCAACCTCTCAGTGACGGGTACTGTGAAGTTGCTATGCAGTATGAATGTTGTCTAAAATAAAAGTGGCTTCTTTGCGCAAGACAGACCGAGTCTCAAGATGCCTTTTTTCAGGTGGGATCCTGCATGGAGGCGTTTGACCATTTATACTGAGTTTATGTTCACGTGGGAGGAAACCTGATCCTGATGAAAATCCACGAACGAGAGGGGATGACGCCGCACAGATGGGACCCCGAACTCATTTGCTGTACAGTGGTCTCTCGGCGAACGATATTAATTAGTTCGCCGAAAACCATCGTTAACTTAGACGATCGTTAATCGAATATAGGAAATAGATGTGCAAGGGCTTTATTTGTTCCAAGACGATCGGAAGTTGACTTTTTTCCACCCTAAAAACATAGTTTATAATATTTAAACACGCAATTATAAATTAACATATGAACATTAAAGTATTCATAATAGAAACATGGGTAAATAATGAGAAGAGCATACAAAGGTGCATAAGTAGAGCATTGCATTGCTTAGGCTAAGACAATGCCTTAAGGGGTTGATGGAGAAGTTGGGTTGGGAGAAAATAGTTTTCATCACTTGTCTTCACATTCATTTTAGGGGCCATTGTTAGTGATCTTATGTTTTAAGTAAAAAAAAAAGTCTTCAAGGGCATCGTTTTCATAAGCAACGCACCATCAAACACTGAAAAGCTGTCAGCCAGTTGCTCTCAAAACGCTCATAAAATGGCGTTGATGATTGGCTCAGGTTTGCTGCCAAGTCTGCTTAAGGAGCACTCCGATTGGCCAGAATTGGTGTGTCCGCGTGATATCATAAACATCGAAAATGTATCAGGAACAATGGGGGAACCCTATGGGAGGCGGATTGTGAATCCAAATACGGTAAACCGAGGGACCACCCAACAGATTTAGGATTTTTTTTCTAATTCCTTCACGATCTTGCCTCCCAAAGTTCTAGATTGCAGGGCACCATAACCACTATTTGGCCCCAGAGTAAAACTTGCTAACTTCAGATGGGGTGCCATAGTGGCGAGATGTTAACTACCTCGCCTGGTATACAGGTCATAGGTTTAATCCCAACCCTGGTGCCTGCTGTATATTTGGAGTTTGTATTTTCTTCCTGTGGTTGCAATGGATTTTTTCTCCAGGTCCTTTGGTTTTTCCCTCCACATTTCGAAACATTGAAGCGATGACCCCAGGGCCGACCCAGTACACGCTGGTGAAACTGTCACTCGGCTGGCCTGGGAACACCTGGCAATTCCTCCAGAACAGCTAGAGTCCGTCCCAGGGAAAAGGTCTGAGACCCTCCTACGCAGCATCCTGCCCCCCGCTACCCTCACCAGGACAAGCGGATTGTGAAACAAACTTTGAGTATTTAGCTGCTATAAATTTCTACATAGCCACTTTGTTGAGCTATAATTAAATGTGGTCCGGTCTCTTCTGAGAAAGAGCTGTGTGGGCCTCATTTGGTAAAATAGTTTAGTTTTATTTTAAGATATCCTGAATTTGAATCCAGGTAGCCAACCTGTGATTAAACTGGGTTCTCAATTATGATTTGGCCTCCGTCCGGTCATCAACGACCATACAATTCGGCAAAGTTTCAAATTATTAAAATGTTAAATCAATGTCATGCGATGAACATTATTACTCTTGGTGGCAGGGCGAATGAGTACTGCCCTCAATGTTGACCAGAGGTCGCTTAAAAGCGATCTCGGTGGAAGCTCTGATGTCCGCTGCCCCGTTCACGAACAGCAAAGGGGGTTGGGGGCCCGCTCCTTCCCGAGAAATCCGAATGGCTGCCTTCGTCACGTGACGTGATGCCACCATTGACCACATTTGGGATAAAGTTTGGAGGGGGGAAAGACGACACAAATGTAAATGAAATATACTTTGCAACAATTGGGCCCTTTATTAAAACCACACATATACGTGTAACACGTGTACAACAGCAGAAACTAGTCACGATCAGCAGTTAAACGTTAAAGTTAATGGAGTACAACTTGTTGCGTCCAACTACGCAGAATCTAAAAAAACGTCAAAAGCAATTAAAGCGCACCAAGAAAATTGACCATCTTCCAGAACACCACAGCTTGCCGATTAACTGATAAGTATTTTGTCAAAATACAACACGTAAAGTTTCAACCTGATCTTTGTTGCGTTAAGGCAAATAGTAGGCAAGGAAATGCTTCGTTTTGGTGCACAATTCGGAAACAGGTTAGAGACTTTTGACGTGGTTTGAGTGTTACAACAAAAAGTGCATTGAAGTCGTCTGTTACTAAATGCCACGTGTTTTTTGAGTGCAAAGAAATCCCAAGAAAACGCAAGTCTTGGAGTGGTAAGGTCCCAGTGCTATTGGGGTTTTTCGTTTTTACACACTGCATTGCTCAAGTGCCATGGAAAAAAACACTACAAATGCTGTTCCCTGTAAAACTTCCATTCCTAGTAGAATGTTTTTAAATGTTGGGTTTGATACCAATTGAAATATGAACCCACAAGGTGCCCACACAGACATCCCAGTTTGAACTCTATACGGTCCAATGTCCGAATTACATGAAAATCTAAAGTTTATGCCAAATACAAACGGCGTTCGATTTTCAAAAGAAGCACAGAGGAGCATTCGCAAGAATTGCGAGGCGTTAGCCAAGCGGCTGGGCCTCCCAGATGTAACGATGTGCGTCGCGATTGCCATGGTGGACACACGTAGGTTCAGAGAGGATGACACTCGTTGCGATAAAAATCTTGATGTGTCCTAAGCGTGTGTAGGTCTATCAACCTACCTCAAAAGCTGCTGTGTAATTATCCATTTGCGGAATGGTCGATCCCTTTATGAACACACTTCGCAGACCTGGACGGTCGTTTGTGAGTCGCAGAGTAATTTTTCGTGAGTTATTGAATCTTCATGAATATTGCAATTCTCTTAATAAAGTGCACTACTACTCTACTAATTAGCTGTTAAACATAATGTGAATACACGTAGAAGAAATCGTGGAAGGCTTGTGAGCAAATTACAGATGTTTCCACGGATGACAAAAACAGGTCACGTTGAATGCAATCGAACGGAGCGGTATCACAAAAAGTAATCTTCAATTTAAGTGTAAATGTTGGATGAAACATAAATGGTATAATCTCCACCAAACGATAATTGAAGGCATAAAAACACATTTGGCAACCAGGAACACATGAAGATCTGATCATATGGCACTGCTCACAATCCATACGCTACTAAACATTTTTACTATTTCTTCATTTCAAACGGGAGCATTCAATCAATTCCACGGAATTAAAATAAGACTAAAAACAGAAGAAAATGTATCCGTTTAAGAAAGTACGTTTAGACATTTTATAAATCACTATAAAAATGACGAGACCAATGAACAACATCAATCTTTACCCAAGAGAGCTTGGCAGACGGGTGACTAAAATATATCATAAAGCGACCTCCAATGAAAATGCAAGTCACCTTACAATCAAATGGTTGCTGACATTAATCACCAGGGAAAAACATCAGAAAGCAGCTTTCCTGGGTAAAGTATCGAAAGACGTCAACAAAAGCTGGTCGTTGGACTTGTTAAGAGCGATGGTTTGGGCAGCACACATCACCAGCCCATTGGTTTGAGTTGCATGGGTTGCGCATTCCATGTTCGTACGCAGCAATGTTTCCGATTGTTCCCGTAGGCAGCCGTTGCTATCACGAGCCGGGTGGCCATTAGGCACGGATCTCACAATCGTTAAAACTTTTCTCAATGACGAGCGACAAGTAAATCACTTCACTCCTTCCAAAAAGATTAAACGTGTTAAATGGGTAAACTGGAAAAGTCATCTGCCCACGGCATGAAGGGAGTTAAACCCAGAGGAGATTACACCGATAAGCAGTGAAGATTCTCGTGTGTAACATGCCCAGGCAGATTAATTTTCTCAAAACACTGCAACACACCCTCTCTCTCTCTCCAGCCAATATAATCCACAACATTGGAAATGAACCAAAAATACTTGCGCAACAAAGAATGGTTCTGCATAAAGTATCTCAATGCATTGTGCACACACACGGGGTGCGGTGGCATATTTAGTAATTCACGTCGATTTGTAAAACTGCCCAAAGCCCGCCAGGCTGCAAAAGGCAGCCAGGAATATGGCACAACAGAAATTCGGTTTGTGAATCTGTACATGGTATCCATTTGTGTGCCTTGGTTTTCAGCCGGGTAACTCCAGTTTCCTCCCGAGCGAAAGGCGACTTAAAAAGGAACTGGAAAAGACATTCCAAGAGGAGATCTTCCTGGAAGTCCCTTTTATCAACAAAAACGAATCGTGAAACAGTCCAGAAGTGCATTTTCATTGGCAATTCAAATGAAAGACAATAATGTGTAAATTTCTGAACGTTTTGCTTAAGCTGCTGGATATTTTATGACGCTGTACCTACAACTTGTGGTTGGGTCCTTCAGCTGAGCTTACGATGTACTGTAGAGCTTTTCTGCCCCACGATGCCTTGCAAGCAGCTGACCAGTATTTGCCACCCTGGCATGTGCGACTCTGATGACATTAAAATGAAGCGAAATCTAAAAGTTATTACGCGAGACACACAAAGTGATGTTAGCAAGCACCTATTAAGGGGAGCACTTAACACGATTGTTTGGAGAGTAAGGGGCCATCCATTCAGTACGTACGCATGGAGGGGGAAGGGGGGTGGTTAACGCAAATGTGTACGCCTGCGTATGGGGGGTCTACTGACAATGTACGCACAGGAAACGGGGGGGGGGGGGGCGGTGAAGCCTCGATAATAATTTGTCTACATTGGCCTTCAAATGAGTTAGATAGTCCGGCGGTGGACTATCTGTTTGCTTAAACACGTTAATATTATTAATCCTTGATCATTTCTGCGTGGATTAAATATCGGCCGTTCTATAGGATTCGGGGGTGGGGGGGGGGTGTAAAAAGTACACGTGTGTACAGGGAGGGGGGGAGGAGTCAAGTTGACAAATTTTTGCGTACGTACTAAATGGATGGTCCCGAACTGGTGTATTGTAGTGGTTTGTACACTGCACTTCAACCTTTGTACCTCGGTTCAATTCCTGGCCACGACAAACCATTGACAAATGGCACGTACCTTCCCTAGATGAACCCGGACTTCAACGAGCATTTACTGTAACGCAGCCAAATTCAGCGACTGGGGAGATGCAATATGGCCATGCACGTCCAAGCAATGCCCTGCCACTACCAGTAAACTCGTGCGTGGTGCAGACCTGAACAGGTGCTCGCTAACAGCACTTGCACCCCCCAACCTCGAGGAGATTGCGAGGCTCGAGAGAGAGTGGGGGGATTGGCGGGGGGGGGATCGGCGGGGGGGGGGGGGGGGGTTCGGCGGGGGGGGGGTTACTCCCCCTTGCCGAGCTTGGGAGTCTCGGGGATGCTCTCGCTGAGAGGGGTGAGGCCCAGCAGCATGATGTGCCGTTCGTATGCCTTGGTGCGGCGGAACGCGGCGTCGGTGCCGTGCAGTCGGTCGAGCACACCCAGCACGCCGAAGCACTGGTTAAACCTGCGGGCCGAGCACACAAAAATAACCCACGGACAGTGAAGTATAGGGATGTGGATGTAAATGGCATGGATTGAACCTGCGAGCAAGGGCATATCAATGACACACAAAAACAGTGAAAGAGGTGTAATAACCAAGCACACTCGACAGCACTGGTGTAACCTGCAGGCATACCAAATGAGGCAGTACCAACGAGACAAACACGATGAACTTATTGAATCCAATTGTGATTCTAAAAACGTGACAATTCCATCACGTCGCGTACAAGGATGAATCTGTTACAAGTGTAATGGATGCACACTTCTTAGCCATGATAAATCCGTGACCTCACGGCTGGAAGCTGAGGTCAGCTTGGCTAAAAGGGGTGGTGATTTTTCAAGGATGCTCGCTTTCTTTCTAGCCAGCTCGATGGACCGATATCCAGCCATTCCACCAAAGTGGACTCCCTGGGAGATTCTTATTTTCATCACGCTTGTTTACCGAGGAAAGCCTGACTCTAGCCTGAAGACTGTTTTTTCAGGAGTGCCTTGCCCCATGTTTTCACAGGAGGGGGGTAACGTTGTTGTGTAATTATAAATTATTAATTTGCAGGTATTTTTTTACATTGAGATGCTCTACCAAAAACAGTTACAATTTATCTTTTTTTTACTATGGCAGGAAAACGGAGAACCCAGAGGAAACCAAAGCAGAATCTGGGGCGAAAGAAACATACAAAAAGGCAGCCGAGCCAGGAATCTAACCCGGTCCCTTCTTGCCTGAAGGCACGAGTATGAACCACTGCGCCACGTACCCCGTGACCCACCCGAGACAGAGACGAAGGCTCCGTAGCTCGGCCCCGAGCCAAACTAGCCGTGAGTGACAGGCAGGCGGGCGGGTGATGCTCAAGGAGAGAGACTCACTTGAGGTGGTGGAAGTCGTGGAACTCGGGCGAGGGCAGCAGGGGCAGGTGGTAGCCGCAGTGCGCCACACTCGTCGACAGCAGGGCCATGGTGAACCACAGCATGATGGTGGCGGCATGCGAGCCCATGAGCACCGGGCCCATCACGGGCGGCAGCATGTTGGACAGCTGCCCGACCACAAAGACAAAGACCCCTCATATAGCCTGTAACAAACTGTTGGGGCAAGTGCTGTTAAAGCAAGTACCTATGAAGGCCGGCACAGCACACGAGATGGTGGGTGGCCAGCACCTATATCTCCCCAGTAGCGGAGTTTAAACATCACACCAGGTACTCATTTGAGGCTGAGTCGACCTAGAGGAGGTCGAGGACCGGTTCAGATAATCGTCACTGGTGTTGGCCGTGAGCGGGAATCGAACTCAGGTCGCCTGGTTCGTAACATAGTGCACTAACCGCTACACTACCAATACCCGCGCCATTCGCCACTAAGTGACGGTGACATCGCCACTGTGCCAGGCCAGGTGCACTTTGAGGCCACGTGAAGTGTCGAAGGCTCGCTGACAGGTCTCAAGACAGACCCAGGTGCCATCGGTTGGCTGACTGACATGACTGGTAAGATGCACCAGCTGTACCCCCTACTGTGCCAACTTGCTTCATTTTAGCCACCTGACGCTCCGCTCGTTGTTGTGAGCATCGCTCCTCTGCCCTCCGTTGTTGCTGGAGAGCCACTGCCTCCAACTGCCCAGTAGCATCCTTCACGAGCCTCCTCCATAGAGACCGATCTTGACACTGCTAGTACTGGTCGTCGGCAAGTCCACTCAACTCCATATCCTCCCGTACCGCATCAGTCCATCTCTTCTGCAGCCCATGTCGTGCCCGTTTAGCCCCCTCTATGCGGCCAAACAAAGCTGCTTGGGCATGCGGGCTACATGACCGAGCCAACGCAGCCTTGCCTGCCAGAGGAGTTCAGTGATCGGAATGTGTTCAGATCTTTCAAGGATGTGAGATCCTCACACAATCCAGCCCCGTTAAACCCAAGATTGATCGGAGGCATGCCAGCATGAATGTTTCTAACCGGCACAGATGTTCCATTAGAGGGGTCCACGTTTCACAAGCATAGAGATGGGAGGGCATGACTGTGGCCGAGAAGACCCGAAGCTTCGTGCGGAGCGACAGACCAGGTAACTTCCACACAGCGTTACGCAACCGATGAAAAGATAATGCCGCTCTACTGATTCGGAGTGAGACCTCTGCTGTTAAACTGGAGCCGGTCATGAGCACACTGCCCAGGTATGGGAAACTCTCCACTCTTTCCACAACTGCCCCATCACCGATTTGGAGTTGTGGGGGTGGAGTGCCCGATGGTACAAAATACCCAGGCAGGTGCTTAGTTTTGGTGGGGCTGAAGGTAAGGCCCCACCTCTTAGTGGCACACTCCAGTTTCAGCAGCAGCGCCTCCAACTCCTCCTCTGAGTGAGCTGTAATTACCAGGTAATCCGCACCCCAAGGTGTACAGGGAAAGGCTCTGACTCCCGGCCACGTAGTTTTACCCGGGCCCGCTCACCATCATGAAGGTCCTTAATGATCATGTGCACGAAAAAACATGCACTCACGATACACATATGCAGCCAAACACACATGTATGCACATCTACACAAGATAACATCCACACCCATAAACAAAGATCCCCTTAAAACTTTACAAACTGTAAGAGTAAGATCCGTGGTGAGCGATTATGACGGGCAGCAAGACGCACGAGGATGTGTGGCCCGTCCCAGGCCAGGCCACCTTTGTCTCCCCAGTGCCGATGTTAACACATCATACCGGGTACTCAAATAAGGCCGAATCAACCTACGGGAGGCCCGGACCAAATTCTGATTCTCATCTGTTAGCGCCATGGCTGGAAATTGAACGCAAGCCGCTATGTTGATAGGGCAGTGTGAACCACCAAGACACAGCACGCCACTTCAGCATGCACAGTTACACAATTAAACAAACGTACGGACGTGCGCACACGCATTCACACACGCATACGTGAACACACACAAACACAACTTGCATGTACAAGTCATGATAAGGTACGTGAATGTACTGTCAGTAACGCTTTTCACTGGCTGTTATAAAGTTACAAAAACGTGGGGCGTTATAGGCTTGTTTAGTGCTTCACACAAGGCTTAAGTGCAGTGTACAAGTGTATCACTGTTAGTACAATGAACCCTGCGTCTATTTACAACCACCACCCCATAAATCACAGACAAACATTTGAGTTGACTCGTGTGGTCATCGGGGGCGGGGGTAGATGGAACCCAAAAAGCCAACAGATCTTATATTGTAGATCTGTACTTGGGCTGTGTGTCACAGGCTATCCAACACCAAACTTGCAGCTTTCTTCGTGAATAATAACCTTTAAAATCGCAATTGGCAGTTTGGACAATTGTGGCAGATTGTTAACAACAGGAGCTCGTGGGTTCGATCCCGACCCTGATGCCTGTAGATTTGGAGTTTGCATGTTCTCCCCGTGGTCGCGTGAATGTTTCTCCGGGTCCTCCGGTTTTTCCCTCCACATTTAGAATCAACGTCACGCGTTTAGGGTATTTGACCGCTACACATTTCCACGCGATAAGCCACTTTGTTGAGCTATCATTTGTGATGGCCGGGTTGCTTCTGAAAAAGAGCTGTATAGCTCAGTGGGCCTTACCTGGTTCAAAATAATTACTTTAATGCGTGGTTGCCCTCATCCAGCAGTGGAGTGACAAAAGAGCTGGAAACGAACGGCGCAAACTTTTGAACAAGAGGACTAAGAGACTGCCGCACAACGAGCCACCTGATCCTGATGCTTGCTCGGGTTGGGGGGGTGGGGAGCAACTCACAAAGTGCTCGAGAGGGTGTGCGTAGAGGGACACGAGGCCGATGGGCGCCGTCCACTCGTGGTGCTGCTTGTGGAATCGCTTGTAGAGCGCCGGGTGATGGAAGAGCCTGTTTGTAAGCCAAAGGCAGCAGCAGCCGGCAACAGTCAGTATTCATCACCGCCACCGCCACCACGTTCTTGTTCTTTCGTATGGCTGCTGCCGATGATGTAGACGCAGAGCAACAACTAACAAAGTTACATAGTCGCAGGTGGACAAACCGGATAATCGCGTCGGGAAGCAGCGGAGTGTATCAGCCTACTTCGTATTTGTGGATCGGGGCATTGTGTCGTTATACGTTCTATGATCTGTTCTGAGTCTATAGGCAGTGTTGAGTCATTATACGCTATATGGTCTGTGCCGAGTCTATGGGCAGTGTTGAGTCGTTAAACGTTGTACCATGTGTTCTGGATGCCCGCAGTTGTACCACTCTTACTGGAGAGTTTTTAATTTTCTTATTTGTGCATCAGGTATCCGCATCTGCAGCCATGTTTTGTGTGGTGGATGCGGTTTGGGGTGGACCATGGCGCTTCGTGGAAGATCAAACTGAGTGGTGGAGGTGGCGACAGTCACGTAGCCCTCGAGTGGTGGTGCAGGCGGTGCAAATGCACCGGGGCCCAACGGTCGGAACGTCTCAGTTGCCGTGCTACCAAGAGGTTTTATTTTGTATTGGGTGCAATTGTGAACAAGAGCCATATCAGACAATAGTGATCATTGGTTCACTACAGCTCAAAGACTCAAATTCTACAAGGCGTGTGGTGAAGTTATGAGATATCCATGTGTGCTCGGCATTTGAAGGCCTGAATCAGTGATTTCACCGACAATGTGTTCAGGGAGGCAGTTCGATATCCGGAGAGCAGAGTGAAACGGCATCTTTCATATGGGGGGTGGAACCGTGGCCCAAAGGTCTGTGGGGGGGGGCAGTGGTTGGTGTGCATGATGTACTAGTGACTGTGGCAGCAGTGACTTGTTGACAGTGTTGCAGGCTGGGGATGGTGAGTTGTGTGAAGGTTGGGGGATATTGGAAAGGAATAGCGCCCCCAATTAAATCCATGCACCAGTAGCCATGCCAAACCGCATGACGCCACTGGTTGGTGACATCACCACAGTACCCGTGGCCAAAGCTTTGTGAATTTAGCAGGCTACGGTGATTAACCGATGTCCCTGACAATGCAAGTAACAAAAACTAATAAGCAAGTGTGTATAGGGCAGACCAGTTTCTGATGAATTATTTATACAACAGACCGATTTCTAATAGCAGCTTTAAACATGTTGACTGGCCTTTTTAACACGTAGGCTTTCGCGACCAATATTTGAAGCTTTCGTGACTGCAGGAATCCATACTCTTTGGTTCTTTCGGTAAAGTCACGTAGCTAGAAATACAATAAAATGAAACAAATCACGACGTTTCGATCGCAACACAAGCGGTCGTCAGGCCTGATGACTGCTTGTGTTGCGATCGAAACGTCGTGATTTGTTTAATTTTATTTCTAACTATGTGACTTTACCGAAAGAACCAAAGAGTTGTGGGTTTACTCTCCAATACACCGGTGTGCTGAACTAGTAACTAATTGCCACGTTATGTTTACGTGACAAACCTTACTAAGTGGCTGTTAGGTGGTGGTGGTGGGTTTAACGAGACATTTATATTTTACGCGATCCAACCCCAAAAAATCTTTATAGATTGGCCTTTGGTTAAAATCTTGTAAACAAGAGACTAAACAGTGACACGGATCTCAGACGGACCCTTCAGAATAATAAACAGACTGATCCGTGACGGGAGTTTTCGTACGGCAAGACGGAAAAAACTGAGCCCCTTAAGATGACACAAGCGGAGACCCGTTCTCCGTTGGCTCCCCCGCGCACCGAGCGACCGGGCCGCTCACCTGTGTGAGTAGTAGAACATCACCTCCTCGATGAGGCCAAACACCAGCAGCTCGAGCAGCACCCAGTGGAACGTGGGCAGCTCAGGCCCGCAAGTGCCACCGCGCCACAGCGAGATCACGTACGCGATCAGCACCATGGGGAAGGAGATGAACAGCTGATTGGCCAGCACCGTGAAGATGGCGTTCCTCAGCTTCGCCGGGTCAACCTGCGCGGAGAGGGGGAGAGGGGGGGGAGGGTATGCCCAACCGTGAGGAATGAAGCCAATTATAAGCATATCACTTGGCAATACTGAATTGGCAGTGGTGAATAAATATCCACCGCAGTGAACGTCAAAGATCCCTTGCCTGCGTCACCATCCAACTTTGACAAATTTCGAACGACAGTCCGGTCTCATATAACGCGATAGTAGTTGTGTTCCTGAGGACCACTGCGTTAGGGAAAAATCGCGTTATAATAACCATTGTTTCAATGGGAATTATACACTTAGGGGGTAGTAGGCTTTGAAAACATCAACTTGACTTCACATATTTCACAATCATTTGTTATATTATCGTAGATTTTTTCTACGTGTTCTCTTATAATTACCGCTTTTCAGTTTAAGAATATAATTCCTTCATTAAATAAAAACATGAACACGAGTGAAAAATGCATATTGCTGTGTTAGTCGCTAAGACACTCGTAATTAAAAATCAACAAAGTTGTATGCAAAGCAAGACAAATAATATAAAATAAAGCACAGTCCGCGATAACAGGTGAGATGCGTACGCAGGCCAAACAAAGACTGAGATGTGTGGGGTAGCATCTAGAAGCATCCAGCAGCATCCCAATGCCTTGTGTGATGGTGCTACGCCGAGGCAGCCGTACGACCGCTTATTCCTACTCGCGCGATGCAGTTCCGTTCACTCGATCGCGTTATATCCAATTCGTGCCATGAAAACACGCGGCGTTATATCAGAACTGAATGTACTTACAAATTACTTAATTGGATAAACACAAGACGGTAATAGAACCCCCCCCCCCCGCCTACCGAGAGAATATACCCGTCGGTGAAACGTAGCACCTTCGCAAGAGCCCTCGCGCTCTTAACGGAATTTCGCAAATACCGAATGCACTCAATTGTTTATCCGATTGTTATTATTTGTTTTTGGCTGGAATGGGAGGAGCAGTGCCCCCTGGGCACCACCCCAGCTAGCGCTCACCGGCACGTTCTTATCGGCTTGGATCTTGTAGCGGAGGAAGAACGCGGGCCAGCCGGTCACGTCCACGCACATCAGCAGGGCGTTGAAGAGCCAGAACATTCCGGTGGGGACCACCATCGAGCCTGGCTCCACCACCACCACCACACAAAAACGACCAATCTGCTTGTCAGTGCTTTTTTCACATGTTACTTTTGTTGTTGCTGTTGCATAATTAAAAAGAGTTTCGTTTTAACTTTTACTCCATTCATACAATCTGAGTCTTTCGCAAAGTAGCACAATCCTTCCTTGTTATAGCGAAAAGCCAAGGGAAGCGGATATCAGTTACCTTGTGCGATTCCCTTACAAGTGACCTCTGGTGTATACAGTAAGGTGGCAGCACTTTCCCATCTATCCTGCCCCACCACGCCCCCCCACCCTGCTCACTCAATGAGTCACCAAGTAAGTAATGCAGAGAGGTAGTCACTATGCCACCGCTACCCCCCCTCCCATACACATTTTCCATATGCAAAGACAAAGATTCCCTGTATAGTCTGAACAGACTGTTGGGACAAGTGCCGTTAGCGAGCACACGAAGGGGCGGGTGACCAATACCACGTGCACACACACACACAGGCATGAGCCAAGCCAATCAAAGCAAGCGAGTCTATTACATTCAAAACAATGACAATGCAAAAGCTAAGCCTTGCAATGGCCTTGTTCCCAATACATAACATTCTGATATCCAATTTCACAATCTCTTCAGTTATTGTTTGTTAAAACAGCGTGTACCTTGCATAAAAAAACAAGCATTGCCAGGAGATATACTTGAGGCAATACATGTTTGCAATTGCCTTTTAAGGCTGGCACGGCTCACAAGATTAGTTTGGGTCACTTTCCTCGTCTCTCGTATGTCAGGTACTCAATTCAATTGAGAGGAGAATCACAAATAAGCTGGTGGAACTTCAAGTATTTGCTGCGATCAAGGGATTGAGATAACAAAGCCTCTAATGGATAAAACGTCTAGATTCATAGCAACTCCTATTAACCCTTTCCTGTTCATCCGATTCCATTCCGATAACGTACGTTTACATCACCACGCGGGAGGCCACGTGGCACAGTTTGGCACCAGTTATCAAGGAGCGCGGCGGACTTGTCGCTACAGCTCTCTGCGGCGAGGACAGTACAATGTCGTAATTAAAGAGAGCAGTCCTACGCCTCTCTAAATCAAATAAATGCCGAGCCGCTTGCGCGTTCCGAGATTCAGAGGGCGAATGGGACACCCGCCGAACCTGCGACTTGCAGTATGTGTCTGAAACGGGATAAGGGGTTAACTACATCGATATGGGGGTGCCACTCTCCGTGTGGCCTCAACGTGCACCCCATCTGACACCTATTCCATCGTGACGTCACAGCCGCACGGTGACAATTCATGGCTGCTGTTTGTTGTCGTTGTTGTTGAATGAAAGTGTGCTTTTATCTCGCATTCGACTCGAGCACGCACAGAAGACGAAGATCTTGAAGGGCTCGTCCTCGTAGGCGTTGTAGAAGAGAGCCCATTGCGACTGCCAGAAATCACCGGACGCGCCCCAGAACTGCTGCAGGTGCCTGTGGACCAGACACAACGAGTCGATAAAGCCAACCCGGAGCTCATTCCTTTTTATAGTTTCTGTTTAACAAAAAATCATAACATCAAATTTATATCCTGATTGGGTTGTCGTAATCAAAGTATCCATTCAGATCTCACCGAGGCAAAGTGGTGCAATCCTTCGTGTTACGAGAACTGCCCACAAAGTGAATGTCACAGAGCTACCTCTGAGATCCCTCCAAGTGATCTCTGATCGACATAGTAGAGGCGCAGCGTTCTTACACCACACTCTGCCGTATGAGTGATGTACGTTGAACGTATTTCGTACCGTACGCAGCCAACTGTGCTAATGGGAGGTGCAGGGGGGAAGGACAACAAACTAAACACAAAAATGCATGTCGTCCGTCAGAATCTGAATATTTTATACTGGAGGAATCTACAACAACAACAAACAATACAAAATATGATACGAGTGCAAAGTACAAGAAAGGTAAACAAATCATCCTCTTGGTTCTTTCGGTAAAGTCACGTAGAAGGGAAGTAATAAAATAATAAAAAAATAAAACATAATAAAATAATTCTCACGACGTTTCGGCCACAACGCAAGCAGCCGTCCTCAGGTGAAAACCAGGTCCGTCGAGGCGACAGAGTCTGAATGAAGCAGCACACGAGCTTGGAGCATATATATAAGCTGGGCGCATTGACAAAGGAATTTGCATATCAAGAGGAATTTAGCATATTCATGGGAAATGCAGGAATGTGATTAGTACTGCATATGCATGTGCATTATGCAGGATTAACAGCATCAAAGGGAGCTACAGTTGCTGCTGCTGCTGCAGTTGCTGCTGCAGTTGCTGCTGCTGCTGCAGTTGCTGCTGCTGCAGTTGCTGCTGCTGCTGCAGTTGCTACTGCTGCTGTAGTTGCTGCTGCTGCTGCAGTTGCTGCTGCTGCTGCAGTTGCTGCTGCTGCTGCAGTTGCTGCCTTATCCATTTTTAATATAACACTATGTATTATTCTACCCACCTTAATGTGTATCACACTGCTATATATTTACTATACAATTACGACACCATACATTACTCTGCACACTGCACCATGCCAGTGAGTGGAACGCGGTCTGAAAGTCACCGTAAACGTGAACACAATCAGTTAAGATCCGAAATGGTTTATTACGTCCTTCCAATGATTGCTAAGCCAGAATCCATCTTCTCGGTTAAAATTGTCTCTGTGTTTGTATATGTGGATCGCCTCATGAACGAATCTCTCATGATAGCCAGATGGCTTGCAGAGAACCTCTGTCTTGGAGAAGTCAATGTCATGTGAGCCCACTGAGTTGTAACAGTGATCTGCCACGGCTGAGGTGTTTGTCCTACCGTGTTTCAGGTCTGCTTTATGTTCACGGATGCGGTCCGAGACATGTCGTTTGGTTTCCCCAATGTAACTGCTACCACAGAGGCAACTTAGTTTGTTGCCTCTGTGGTAGCAGTTACATTGGGGAAACCAAACGACATGTCTCGGACCGCATCCGTGAACATAAAGCAGACCTGAAACACGGTAGGACAAACACCTCAGCCGTGGCAGATCACTGTTACAACTCAGTGGGCTCACATGACATTGACTTCTCCAAGACAGAGGTTCTCTGCAAGCCATCTGGCTATCATGAGAGATTCGTTCATGAGGCGATCCACATATACAAACACAGAGACAATTTTAACCGAGAAGATGGATTCTGGCTTAGCAATCATTGGAAGGACGTAATACACCATTTCGGATCTTAACTGATTGTGTTCACGTTTACGGTGACTTTCAGACCGCGTTCCACTCACTGGCATGGTGCAGTGTGCAGAGTAATGTATGGTGTCGTAATTGTATAGTAAATATATAGCAGTGTGATACACATTAAGGTGGGTAGAATAATACATAGTGTTATATTAAAAATGGATAAGGCAGCAACTGCAGCAGCAGCAGCAACTGCAGCAGCAGCAGCAACTGCAGCAGCAGCAGCAACTACAGCAGCAGTAGCAACTGCAGCAGCAGCAGCAACTGCAGCAGCAGCAACTGCAGCAGCAGCAGCAACTGCAGCAGCAACTGCAGCAGCAGCAGCAACTGTAGCTCCCTTTGATGCTGTTAATCCTGCATAATGCACATGCATATGCAGTACTAATCACATTCCTGCATTTCCCATGAATATGCTAAATTCCTCTTGATATGCAAATTCCTTTGTCAATGCGCCCAGCTTATATATATGCTCCAAGCTCGTGTGCTGCTTCATTCAGACTCTGTCGCCTCGACGGACCTGGTTTTCACCTGAGGACGGCTGCTTGCGTTGTGGCCGAAACGTCGTGAGAATTATTTTATTATGTTTTATTTTTTTATTATTTTATTACTTCCCTTCTACGTGACTTTACCGAAAGAACCAAGAGGATGAATCCCTGCAGTCACGAAAGCTTTAAATCGAAAAGTAAACAAATCACCCAAACATACAAATACAACTAAACCATCCCCAGCCTACCAGACAAAGACTACTGAGGTATTAACTTATTTTTCAAAAGCAAGCTGGCCACAAATACTAGCTCAGAAAAGTGGCTTATCACGTGGACATTTATAGCAGAAAAATTATCCAAATAGTCTAAAAGCATGTTCCTAAATGTGGAGAGAAAAACCGGAGAACCTGGAGCAAAAATCCACGTGACCATGGGAAAAACATGCAAAATCCAAATATACAGGCATCAGGGTTGGATCGAACTCCCGACCTCCTGCATAACAGGTGAGGAAAATAACATCACACCACCGTGAGTATGGTTTGGCCAGAAACAATGTTGTTGAATTTTCACAGGCTCAGTTTCACAGCACACCGCCCCCCTCCCTCATCCCCTCCGCTGGCATCGCAGGGCACCCAGAAGAACGCCACTCGAAAACATTCCACCTCTAAGAATGGATGATGTTCATTTGCATGACAGTCAAAAGTGAAATTTTTTCAGAGCTGGAAGTTAGCAGCGCCATATTTAATGAGATGGAAATTGATTCAGACATTGGAGAAAAGGCCGAGACCAGCAACTCCTTGCATATGAGATCCTGGTTTAATCACAGCAGGCTGCCTCAATTCGAACACAAGATTTTAGCGGTTTCCAGGATCAGCGCTCTGACCTCTTGAGGCACCTCTATCTAAAGCTCATTTTTGAAAACAGCCTGCTACATCTGACTTACATGTGGTGATCACCCATCCAAGTGCCCTGTAGACTCAAGCCTGCTTAGTTTCTGAAATATGCCGGGAAAAAAAAATCTATGGTCGGCGCAAGCAGGCAACGGGTTGATGTGAGAAATTCACTAACTGTGAATAGGCAGCACTAAGCCCCAGCTGTTGTTTGTTTAACTTGGCAATGTTTATGGGGCTGAACTGTTGTGCCTCTAACTTGGCAGTAGTTGGGCACCACGGTGGCGAGATGTTAACTGCCTCGCTTGGTATACAGGAGGTCGTGGGTTCGATCCCGACCCCCAATGCCTGTTGTATACTTGAAGTCTGCATGTTCTCCCTGTGGTCGTGTGGATTTTTCCCCGGACCCTCCGTTTTTTTCCTCCACATTTAGAATTGACATCACGCGTTTAATAGTATTTGACTAATGTAAATTTACAAATGATAACGCACTTTTCGGCAAGCTATTATTTGTGGCCAGGTCGCTTCAGAGCTCAGGGGATCCTGGTAAAATAAAAAATGGTTAAGCTAAAAAATGAAAAAGTTTGCTGTTACATAATTTGCGTCTTTTTTGCCGGATGTCACTTCCATTTGTGTTTTTATAATACTGTAATCAGAAACTGGTACACGCGCTACACAGTTCACAACGCGTTCGCTCAGCAGCACCCCAGCTGCAAGTGACAATATATTTTCAATAGCCAATGACACTCACTGCTAATCAAAGTACACCTACAATATATATATTTACAAATAGGCCTGTAGCAATTCACCGCCCCACCAAAAGCATTTCCATAAATTGTAACGTAGTTTTGTTTTGTTCCATTTTTGCTTCTCATCTGGTTAATATAGTTTTGTTCACCCCATTAGCCTAATCTAATGATTGTGTAGTGAGTTCAACCGAGTCGCAGACGCACTTCTTGGAGGCAACACATTTATTAAAACCAACGCACGGGGTACTACCCCTTAACAAGATAACAACCCATGGTGGTAGACCACCAGGCTAACTGCACTAATTACACTGGAACTATCTACGATGGACCGGACCCGAGCTTGGGTCCCGGTCCACGTGTTGGTGACTCCTGTAGGACGTAGAACGTAGAACATCGATTCTTCAGGATGAACAACAGCAGCCGGTCCCTCTCAGGGACCCGGCTTATATCCTCTGTGGCGTGGCTAGCTCCGCCCTTAGCCACGACCATCTTTTAGAACCCTCGAGCAGGATCTCGACCCTGACACGTCACCACCCCTAGCCCCCACCTGGGGCCCCTGTGTAGACTTTACCGGTCACGTGTCCTTCGGGGTCAACCAGAATGCTATGGCCTATAGTAACCACATTCCCTTGGCCGCATCCCGACACCCCATCCTGTAGGGGTCGGCACTGCACGCAGAGCGTGGTGCCATCCAGCACTGTCAGGCAGCGCTCACCTAGCCCCTCTAGGGCCGGTACCGCACCCATACACGTGGTGCCCGCGATGTCGCTACATCGCACGCCGTGCCTCTCTAGAGTCGGCATTACACAGTGACATCCGCAATGTCACTACAATCGCATACGCTTACATCGTGAGTGCATTATTAATAACCGATAGTTGCGCAAATTATTTCATGCACACATTCTAAGCCATTGAGGAAGGAGTGCAATGCTCGCAATTTCCACCATGGTGCAACCATTTCACGATTACCAACCATCAGGCGCGTGCAGTGCGTGCGGCAGCTTGATCTACGCGAGAATGGAAACGTATCTTGACGATCGCAGGCAAGCTGCATGGTGCGAGGTGCTGGCGAGGACTCGGGTGGGGGGTGGGGGGGTTTGAGGAGGACTGAACGTCGAGGTTCTCACCATGTGATCGTGTTCCTCGCTGCGGCAAACACCAGCAGACCGGTCCCCAATACGAATGCTGCTTTCTGCACAGAATCCCACACCTGTCCACCCTGCACACAAACACCACACACAACCAAAGCCTCATTTTCACGGACACTGGGAAATGCTGGCCTTTGCGGGCACAGGAACAGCACAGGAACAGCAACAGGAACAGCAACAGGGCCTAGATCAATGTCCATATGCATGGGCTCAACCTCTCTGTTTACTATTGTTTGCATTTGCAACAACAGCAATGAGAATAGCAATAACGTTTCCAATTTTGAATTCATTTTTCATATAACCTTTAACTCAAATGAAATTGAGCACTGCTTTGTGCGTGTTAAGTGTAATTATCTGACCAGAAACATAAGAATAGTGGTGCTGCAGATATTGAAAACATCTGTGGCAACAAGACAGATTTGGCCAAATGTTCCGTCGCGTATAATCACAGTCATGTGTGGAGTCACTGCACTTCTGTTAAATCTCAATTGAAAATTAATTTATTTCGAACAGTTTTTTGTGTTTAGTTTGTTGTTCTTCACCCACACCTCCGATTAACACGGTTGGCTACGTATGGTGGCAAAGAAGTTCAACATACATACATCTAACTTGGCTGGAGCCACTACTGTGAAAATAGGGGATATTAATTTGTAATTTAGCTGCAGAAAATGTTTACATTTTGTTTATGAGCTATGTATGCCACAGGAATGGAATGATTTACTCTGGAAAATTACATCACGCGGTTTTCAATGCCCTCTGTACAGCAGATGTATGTGGCACATTTCAGGGCAGATATAATGGACTGCGACCGAATTGAAAACACCAACTCACTGCACTTGAGAACCCAGTTTAGTCACAGAAAGTTGCCTGGATTCCACCCAAGGATTCTCAGCGGTGCCTACACGGGGCTCTGACTTCTGAGCCTCCCGGCCACATCATTTTTAATTCAACGATGTGAAGTGCTGCTGCATCAACCGTAAGCCGAGACGAGTTATTGCATGACCAAGGAATGAAAGGCCAATTAAGTGGCTACCAGCCTGCCTGTGGAGTAATATCTCATCTCAGCAACAACAGAACAATTGGCCATGCATGGAGGGGGTGGTCACAGTTTGCTGACCTACATATACAGGAGGGGATGGCACTGGTCTTACAATCCAGAGGTCGCTTGTTTAATGCCCCAAAGCAGCAGTTGAAATAATGGTACAAGGGTCTTAAATACCCCCCCCCCCCCTTGAAAACTATCTTTTTTAGATTGAAAACGTATTTCTTTAAAACTGCATTTATGTTTAGTGTGTGGTCCTTCCCTCGCACCTCCGATTAGCACGGTTAGCTACGTACAGTGCGAAAGAAGTTCAACATACACATATACACACTACTATATACTATACTATGCACTACACTATTGTACACTACACTATTATACAATAAACTACTCTACACCACACTAAATTGAGAACTCATTTCTTTAGAACTGCTTTTTGTATTTAGTTTGTTGTCCTTCCCCCGTACCTCCGACTCGCACAGTTGGCTACGTACGGTGCGAAAGAAGTTCAACGTACATAAACACCACCACTTCTATCCACCTAGCAGCATTAATGAGTGCACACACCAGTTAATCGACTGGCAGGTTGCCTATGGTGGGGTAAGGGGTGAGCGCTCCCACCTCTCCCAAGAAGTCTGGCCAGTGTGGAAGAGTAGGCCACAAATACCCTGTCCAGTGGGACTCTCCACAGCTCCCTCTAGACGAGACCTTCTGCACCAGCAGTGGTGCGAGTGAGAAATTGCAGGACTGCACATTCACATGTTTCCCTTTTTACAAACTAATCTAGAACTGAACTGTGTTTTTTTTTTTACTAGGTAAGGCCCATTGAACTATACAGCTTTTTCAGAAGCAACTTGTCGCTATGAAAAATTATTGCCCAACCAAGTGGCTTATCATGTGGAAATCTATCGCAGCCTAATACTATAAATGCACGTTTCTAAATGCGGAGGGAAAAACCAGAGGACTCAGAGAAAAATCCACGTGACCATGGGGTAGAACAAGCAAACTCCATATATACAGGCATCAGGGTCGGGATCGAACCCACAACCTCCTGTATACCAGGCGAGGTAGTTAACATCTCGCTTGTGTACAAACAGTACACAGGTGAGTGTGTGTGTGTTATGTTGGCTGTGTTTGTGCTCAAGGATTCTTCTACCTGTTTCACCCGCACTGGGCGCAGCACAGGAGCACAATTCTCCGATTTCATCTGTGAACAATGAAAGCACAATGCAGTGTTAAAGAGACAGCGTCGGTCAGAAACAATCGGACAGAAATCTCACCAATTTAAGTTTGATTCTGCACTTAAATTGGGCTAAATTCCAGCTCTGAAAATTGGATTGGTTTGCCTGTCAGACAACAACATTTACGCACTCACCCAAAAAAACCTTTATTATGGATATTGGCTGCGAAAGCCTACGTGTTAAAAAAAGATTCTCAATAGACTGAGTGGGTGGGAAAAGTGCTGCTCTTTACTGTGTGGAACATAGCTCACTTGCAGGGAATTTGAGAGATGGATCTCTGGTACCCTCATCTATGGGGCCCGTTCTCTCAAGACAAAGGCTCTGCACTGCTCTGCGAGCAGTCGGAATGGATTTTTCCCGTCTCGTGACATTGCCACAGCAGCACAATCGGGGACATCTTTGGGGAATAATTTTTTTTTAATTAAAATAACAAAACAATCTTCAGCACTGCTTCCAGTACGTAGGTGTGAAATGGTAATTTGTCCGAATACTAGAGGCCACTGGGGTAACTGCTGAAACATATTGGGGGGGGGGGGGGTGGTGGAATATATACACACACATCCATAGCAGTGGTCGGAAAACCTGCGGCTCGGGAGTCGAATGCGGCTCTTTGAGGACTGCAGTACGGCTCTTCAAATAATAAAAAGGCTCCTCTTGTTATATTGGTTGCTGACCCCTGACCACGGGATTCCAGTTTACCGTGGGAGTCCGGTTTACCGTGGGAGTCCGGTTTACCGTGGGAGTCCAGTTTACCACGGGAGTCCAGTTTACCACGGGAGTCCAGTTTACCACGGGATTCCAGTTTACCGTGGGAGTCCAGTTTACCGTGGGAGTCCGGTTTACCGTGGGAGTCCAGTTTACCACAGGAGTCCAGTTTACCACGGGAGTCCAGTTTACCACGGGAGTCCAGTTTACCACGGGAGTCCAGTTTACCACGGGAGTCCAGTTTACCACGGGAGTCCAGTTTACCACGGGAGTCCAGTTTACCGTGGGAGTCCAGTTTACCGTGGGAGTCCAGTTTACCACGGGAGTCCAGTTTACCATGGGAGTCCAGTTTACCACGGGAGTCCAGTTTACCGTGGGAGTCCAGTTTACCGTGGGAGTCCAGTTTACCACGGGAGTCCAGTTTACCATGGGAGTCCAGTTTACCACGGGAGTCCAGTTTACCACGGGAGTCCAGTTTACCGTGGGAGTCCAGTTTACCGTGGGCAGGGGTCGGCAACCTACAGCTCTTCAAGGGACTGCTTCATGCTTTATTTATTAAGGACCACCGTCTCGTATTCACCAAAATGGTTCATTGCGGCTCTCTTGAAATTTGTTTACCAAATTCGTAAAAAAATTGCTCTTCTTGTTGCTTTGGTTGCTGACCCCTGATCTAGATGCATCAACACGGTACCGGTGTATCCCTTGATTTACGAGTTGGAATGACCGCCTTAAATACATCCCTGAATTTTAGTATTAACTTATAAAACGGGAAAAGCCATTCCGATTTACGAAATGTCATTTTGAGTGTTTTTTTTAAAGAATCTATCATCCCTTTAGTAAATCTAGGCGACTCCTGTATAATAAACTCGCTACACTGGCAGCTGCTTGGGACTTGAGTCCAGCTCAGCGCTCTGACCTCTGAACCACCGGACCACCTCCAAAGATCACATTGCTTAAACAAAACACGAAAAAATTCACCATGTGCATCAGAATCAGAATATTTATTTGGACTGGAGGAGCGATCCAATGAGCTATCAAGCTCTTTTTCAGACACGACCTGGCCACAAATAATAGCTCAACAAAAAGTGGGTTATCATGTGGAAATTTATAGCAGCCAAATACTATTCAACACGTGATGTTGATTCTAAATGTGGAGGGGAAAACCGGAGGGCCCAGAGAAAAATCCACACGACCACAGGGAGAACATGCAGTATACAACAGGCTTCGGAGTTGGGCTCGAACCCACGCCCTCCTGTATATTAGACGAGTTAGTTAACACCTCACTGCCAAGTTCGAGGCACAACAGTTCAGTCCCATAAACGTTGCCAAGTTAAACAAACAAAAGCTAGGGCTGAGTGCTCCCTATTCAGTTAGTGAATTACTCACATGTCCAGTAAGAGGGGCATGGGGTCAAAACATTACAACATATAACACATTCCTGCGGAGGGAGCTGGTAGGAACGTTGGGTTGCTCGGTCAATGGCCAGGGTCAACGGCGGCGTGGTGTATTCCGCAAATATGCCCGACTGAGGGTGGGCACAAGCCGGCGTGAGTAGGTTAAACGTTGAGTTTTATAAGGGCACCACGGGGTGACCAGCCCCTCCCCACCCAGCCCCTCCCCACCCAGCCCCTCCCCACCCAGCCCCTCCCCGCCCAGCCCCACCCAGCCCCACCCAGCCCCTCCCCACCCAGCCGCTCACCACCCAGCCCCTCAACACCCTCCCCACCCAGCCCCTCCCCACCCTCCCCACCCAGCCGCTCCCCACCCTCCTCACCCAGCCCCTCCCTGCACGACGGACGGACACAATAATCCCCTATGGGCTGGTGTAACCAGGAGGTTCCTACCAGTACAAAAACACAATAGGAGCCCAAAGTATAGGAAAGGTAAGAAGATCACAAAAAATACAAATAAAACTAAACTTTTTTTATTTCACCAGGTAAAGCCCAGAGTAATTAGCTTATTTTTCAGAAGTGACCTGGCCACAAACGATAGCTCAATGAAGTGGCTTATCACGTCTAAATTTGTAGCAGCCAAGTAATCTCAACGATTATAAACACTTCTCAGCCTTAAGCGTTACACACAACCATCTACTCCTATGCCTTTTAAAGAGTTCAATATTTGGCTAAGAAAAAAACTGCTCGTCAGCTTTGTCAAGAGCAACATCATGCAACAGCTGCCGTGTGAATGTCATGCAAGACAACATGTGCGGTAATTAAAACAATACCACCACCTCACATGATTCCTTGAAATAGAACAGGGCTCATGCCCAAAGGCACACAAACAAGCACTGATGTCTTATCGCACAGGTGGCAAGGTGATGCCAAAAGATTGTACCACATTCATCTCATGGTCCAAGGTTCATTGGCTTCAAACTGTGAGTGTGCACCACCACCCGCAGAGAATGACCGTCCGTAGCCTCTCCTGTAGTACATTATCCAGTTGCATGACATTTATATGACAAATAATACACGGGGATAAGTCACTTCGGGTGCTTTAAGCAAACCAGCCACTGGGTCTCCTCCCCACATTCCACACCGTCAACACTGACCTGTTGGTTAAAACAATATCCATAATAAAGGTTTTTATGTTGGGTTAGATAGCGTAAATTTGATGTGTATCGGTAACCAACCACCCCCACAAAGCCAATGAGTAAGGTTGTTCTGTAAACAAAACGTGCCAATTCGTGACTGCGTCAACACTCTCTGGGTGTGTTCGGAGAGTAAACCCACAAGCCACAACATTTACAATTCGAGTCCTGTGACGTTTTTGCCGGTGATCACAACAACAGCAACCATCAGCTTCATCGGGCGATTTGCCAGAATGTTATTAGATATCTTCACGTAGCAGTGGATTGGCAAAGAGCTGTAAATTATGTTATTGTAGGAGGCCCTTGGGACCAAAATACTGTAGCTGTATGCAGAAAACGGCATAATTAATATCCAATGTCTAAAACGAAATAATCGAGAGGGAAAAAAAGACAATTTTAACAATGGTACATTAACACGACGCTGTAAAGCCACTGCTGGATGAAGATATCCCTCCGTACACTGGACCCAGCCCCTGTCATGCACGGTGGTAGTCACCCCATACAAAGCCATAGCTGTCAACCCATACAGTTTGCTCCTTATTCTTGTACATTGAGTTTTCGGGTCCATACGGAATACAGCCGTTTCAATAGGGGCCATCCATTAATGACGTCACGCGATTGTGGACGATTTTTGACCCCCCACCCCCCCCCCTCGTCACACGGAGTCACAAAAGTCAGACCCCCCCCCCTTAAATATGACGTCACAAAGCTCTGCCCCCCCCAAAAAAATAAACATGCTTCAAATCGCGTTAAACTATTGTCATTGTGGTGCGTATTTAATGTGCCGCTGCACTCTGATGTTGTAGGAGGAAACATTTATTAAAAAGTATATTTAATTAAGTAGAACGTGTTGTCTATATTTATTTAAAGTTGCGCATTTTGATGTGACGTCACATTTCTCCCCCCCCCCCCTCGTCACACATCGTCACAAATGTCTGACCCCCCCCCCCCCAGGTGCGTGACGTCATTTATGGACGGCCTCATAGGCCAACAACAATTTTTGTATATTTGTTTGTGTTTCTCCCTGTTGATGAGACTTTACAGGATGAACATTGGGATTATAAGGGGCACGGGGTGACCGACAAGGTTTGAATTGGTCTGTAACCAGGTTCGGGTTCGGGGGTTGACAGGTTTGCAAAGCCATGGTCTAGATTTATAACAAGTAAACCCGTAAAAACAAAGTTTTTCACTATAAATCCTTTATATGCGTGGCGGCTAGAGTCCTCTCGTCCTCTGGCTTGAGATGGCTGCCACCTATGGGTCAGATGATTGTCTTCCAGTATTAAGCAATTGGTAATTAAATATTTAATTTGTTTTCCCTAAACAGTGTAAAATTTTGGAGAAAAAAATGTCACGAACAATAATTGTCTGGCACAACGAGTCTGTGTGCAAAATGTCAGCTCGATTGGATCACGGGAAGTGGGTTAGAAAACGACCGAAAGATTTGCACGGTCCTAAGCAAGCAAGTGAACTTAATATAAAGGATTTAAAAGTTCTGCTTTCGGTGTGACGAGACCCAGGCGCCGATTGTTATTCCTATAAGGGGAGCAAAAGTAACGACACGGTGCGATTTAATGTAACCGGGCAGGATCAATCCCCTGCTGGATGATGACAATCCTCCTCCAGCAACTGATCCCCATCTCTAGAGATCCCGTGGGAGACGCAATAATCCACACAAAGATGATTTCATCGCGACATCTCCCCCCCCCCCCCCACCTATTGTTGGAGCGTCACGGGAATGTAATTCCACTCCACATTCCCGTGACCGGGGACAAGTCCATCCAAGACGCGAGCAATTTACAACAACACAAACTCCACGCGACACTGCAAGCGGAACAGCAGCGACAACAACAATCATGGATATGAATCATGGGAACTTGAGCGGCGTTGCTCAACTCCCGATGATTATTAAGTATCAACAACGAAGGGCGAGCGGCCTCTTCGAGATGTACCTTGAACGCGCTTCCAAGCCGCGGGCGTCACCTTGGCGGGCCGCCTCCAGCCACGGACAGAGTGATAAGTGAGGAAGACGACGACGAAGACGACGACGAATACGAAGTGTTTTTACTCCGCTAAGGCGAAGCGGCGGCTCACAAACACAACGCCGACCGAGCGCTCGCATCGATTCATTCGATTCGTAACTCCTCCCAGCAACAACACCCAATCGATTCCTCGCCGCTCGTTAACCCGTGGGGGAATCGCGAGGTTCGATTAATTCTTGAATACGATTCTCGCGCGCCTCGTGCGCTTCGGCGGAGGCATTAATGGATCGTGAGGGGGGGGGCCAAGAGAATCGATGTTTGTGAATCGGAATCGCAGAGGGGAGAGATAAACACCCCCCACCCCCCGAACCCCGCCCCCCGACCACGTGATGTTTGCGAGCGCGAGACTTTTGTTATATTTTAAAAGCTTTTTAAAAACTCGCTTTAATGAAATGTCCTAGTAATGGCAGACTCCAGGAAGTGGCCCCGAAGCTTGCCATGATGTGGTGATTTACATCGACTTACGAACATAATTAGTTTCTGGGGCCCCGTTCGTGAGTCGGAACTCAATAATTGACTCGATGTAAATGCCCATACGGTCAGTGTCATGAAATGGTTCAACAACAAACAGGTCAGCATTGTTGAACTCATAAATAAGATGAAATTTTGTACATTTGTCAAAAAAAACTATATATAAAATACAAGTAAAAAAAATAACAGAAATAGAAGTAGAAAAATCGATTTTATTCCCAAGTCCCTTGAGCCGTGATGCTGGCTTGCTTATCGGAAGGGTGCAACGAGCCACCACAATCTGTGGCACACAAACGCGGACGGTGGGAGGGGGACTCACACACACACGCAGATCCCCCGTGTAGCCTCAACAGACTGTAGGGGCAAGTGCCGTTAGCGAGCACCTATGAAGGGGTGGGAGACCAGCACCACGCCCGGCCGCCTTTGTCTCCCCCAGCTGCGATGTTCACACACCTCACCAGGTACTCATTTGCGGCTGAGTCGACCTAGGGGAGGCCAAGGACCGGTTCAGATAATTGTCACCGGTGTTGGCCGTGAGCGCGAATCAAACTCGGGTCACCTGGTTCGTAGCGCAGTGCGCTAACTGCTGCACCACCGCTCCCCCCACACTCACACCAATACCAATACCCGACATTCTCCACTAAGTGACGGTGATGTCACCACGACGCTTGTGCCAGGCTATGTGCACCTTGAGGCCACGTGAAGTGTCGATCGCCCGCTGGCAGGAGGTCACGGGGCAGACCCAGCAGGTGCCATGGGCTGACTGACTCAGATGACCGAGATGACTGGCTGATGCACCACCTGTGCCCTATACTGTGCCAATTTGCTGTGCTTTATCCACCCGGCGCTCCGCCCGTTGTTGTGAGCGTCGCTCCTCCGCCCTCCGTTGTTGCTGGAGAGCGACTGCCTCCAACTGCCCAGTAGCGTCCTTCACGAGCTTCCTCCACTGAGGCCGATCTTGACACCGCTGGTACCAGTCATCGGCAAGTCCACTCAGCTCCACATCCTCCGGTACCACATCACTCCATCTCTTCTCTAGCCCGTGCCGCGCCCGTTTAGCCCCCTAGATGCGGCCAAACAGAAGCTGCACACACAGAAGCTGCACACACATGTGTGTGCGCACATGTGTGTGTGTGTGTGTGTGCGCACACACAAAGACTCACTCCCAGCGAGAGGCTGACTCATTACATCTCACAAAGGATCGCTCCGCTGAACGAAATAGTTACGTGGTTCCGTTTGCAAGTGCGAGTTCACGTTTTAAGTCGACGCTAAAATTAATACTTCATGGAAGCGAGTTCGTAGGTGCGGGTGTTCGTAAGTGCGGGTGTTCGTAGGTCGGGTGTTTGGAAGTCGAGGACTGTCTGTATTTACGAATTAGTTGCGTTTCTTTGTTGTTCGTGCGTGTGCACCACCACTGCCAACGCAGTTGCAGCACCAGATAATTTGTTTAATATTAAACTATTTTTGTTGCCGATTCAAAAGGTGGGAAACCCCCATGCAAAAATTAGTTATCTACTTTAAGGACTCCGCGGTGGCGAGATGTTTTCTTCCTCGCCTGGTATGCAGGAGGTCGTGGGTGCAATCCCGACCCTGATGCTTGTATAATTTAGAGTTTGCGTGTCTACCTCCCCATGGTCGTGTGGATTTTTTTTCTTCCGCTTCCTCCAGTTTTTCCCTCGATATTTAGAATCAACATCACGCGTTTAGATGATTTGGCCGCTCTAAATTCCCACATGATAAACCACTTCCTTGAGCTATCATTTGTGGCCAGGTCGCTTCTGAAAAATAAGATAATCGTTAATTTTAACACGTAGGCTTTCGCGACCAATATTATTCATAATATAGGTTTTTACGACACATTTATAAATAACGCGATCTGACCCAAAAACCTGTATTATGAAGATAATCGTTCAGTGGACTATATCTGGTAAACTAAAAAAATGTAACTTTTTTTTTTATTGTGATATCCTTACCTTTCGTATACTTTGCACTCCTATCGTGTTTGTGTATTATTTGTTGTTGTAACGTCCTGACCCCGTGCCCCGACTGGACATCTGCGCGAAAAGAGCTTCATAGCTCATCGGATTCCTCCTCCAGTCAAAATAAATATTCAGATTCTTAAAACCACGCCCACCACGATTATGCTGCCGACGTCCCTGCAGCCCTCCCTTCACCTCTCGTCCAGCGGCACATGTGGGGACATAGTCCAACCGTTGAGCAGATATCAAGGAGTAATCGCGGTGACTTAGGTAAGCAGATACAGCAGCGCTAATATTTTTCGTTAATTTCACGAGAGAGGGCATTAGAAGCCATTTTCTGGGGTGGTCCATTCGCGATGTCACAATCGTGAGTGTTGGACCAATGAACCTTGGACCGACACGCCAGTGTACAATGTTTAACATTACCTTGTCACCTGTGTGATAAGACATCAGTGTTGGTAATTTGTTTGTGTGCTAGCGGGTCAATGCTCTTTTCGATTGAAAGGGATTGTGTATGTGGTGCTATTGGGAGTGCTAGCGTCGTGGTTAGCACGCTGCGCTACGAACCCGGTGATCCGGATTCGATTCCCGCTCACGGCCAACATCAATGGCTATTATCTGAACCGGTCCTGGGCCTCCCCTAGGTCGACTCAGCCGCAAATGAGTACCTGGTGCGGTGTGTAAAGATCAGCACTAGGGAGACAATGGCGTCCAGGCGTGGTGCTGGCCACCCCCTCGTGTGCTTTGTCGGCCTTCATAGGTGCTCACTAACAGCACTTGCCTGAACTGTCTGTTAAGGCTATATAGGGTGGCTTTGATGTTGATGATGTTAATGATGGTGATGATGGTGATGATTAGGGCAGTTGTGGAGTTTCCCCTACCTGGGCAGTGTGCTCATGACCTGCTCCGGTTTAACAGCAGATGTCTCACTCCGAATCAGTCAAGCGGCATTATCTTTTCATCGGTTGCGTAACGCTGTGTGGAAGCTACCTGGTCTGTCGCTCCACACAAAGCTTCAGGTCTTCTCGGCCAGTCATTTCCTCCTTTCTCTACGCTTGCGAAACGTGGACCAGGCTGGATTGTGTGAGGAGCTCACAAATCCTTGAAAGATCTGGACAAAATCCCATCGGTGAGCTCCTCCGACAGGCAAGGCTGCATTGGCTCGGTCATGTAGCCCGCATGCCCAGCCACCGCATGCCTAAACAGCTTTTGTTAGGCCGGATCTAGGGGGCTAAACGGGCGCGGTACGGGCTGGAGAAGAGATGGAGTGATGTGGTACAGGATGATGTGGAGCTGAGTGGACTTGCCGATGACTGGTACCAGCGGTGTCAAGATCGGCCTCTGTGTAGGAGGCTCATGAAGGACGCTACAGGGCAGTTGGAGGCAGTCGCCCTCCAACAACAACGGAGGGCGGAGGAGCGACGCTCACAACAACGAGCGGAGCGCCGGGTGGCTAAGGCACAGCAAGTTGACACAGTAGGGTGCACAGGTGGTGCATCAGCCAGTCATCTCAGTAGTCTCAGTCAGTCGACCCGTGGCACCTGCTGGGTCTGCCCCGTGACCACCTGCCAGCGGGCGTTCGACACTTCACGTGGCCTCAAGGTGCACATAGCCTGGCACAAGCCTCGTGGTGACGTCACCGCCACTTAGTGGCGAATGGCGGTTGTTGTTGATGATGGTGGTGATGATGATGGTGGTGATGGTGGTGTTTTATTTAATTTGAGATTATTGACGGACGCTACTGGGCAGTTGGAGGCAGTCGTCCTCCAGCAATAGTGGAGGGCGGAGGAGTAATGCTCACAACAACGAGCGGAGCGCCGGGCTGCTAAAACACAGTGAGTTGGTGCAGTGAGAACACGTGGTGCATCCGTCAGTCATCTTGCTCAGTAAACCCATTCCACCCGGGTCTGTACCGTGACCTGCCAGCAAAGCGCGCCGTCGACGCTTCACGTGACCTCAAAAGTGCACCTAGCCTGGCACAAACACTGTGGGTTGTCGTCCCTTGCCACTTAGTGGCAAGGGACGATTGCCGTTTTCTTACATGGCGCGTGTTTGCTTAGGGGGCAATTGCACACCATCTTCCGCTTGACTGTGCTCTTAGCAAAGCACACAGGCAGGTTATTTTCATAGACAAATTTGTTTTACTGCTAGGAACCACCTGGTTCCACCAGCCCACAGAGGATGATTGTGTCCGTCCGTCCGTCGTGCATCCAAAAATGGGAGGGGTCGGGGTGGGTGGAGAGGGGAGGGTGGGGAGGGGCTGGGTGGGGAGGGTGGGGGATGGACTGGGTGGAGAGGGGTTGGGTGGGGAGGGTGGGGCTGGGTGGGGGGTGGGAGGGAGGGAGGGATGGGGCTGGGTGGGGAGGGGCTGATCACCCCGTGGTGCCCTTATAAAACTCAACGTTTAATCTACTCACGCCGGCTTGTGCCCGCCCTCACAGTCGGGCATATTTGCGGAATACACCACGCCGCCGTTGACCCTGGCCATTGACCGAGCAACCCAACGTTCCTACCAGCTCCCTCTGCAGGAATGTGTTTTTTTTTCTCTCGCAGGGCGCTGTGAAGCGGATGGCACGAGCTGACACAAAGTTGTAAAGTGTTGGCGAGATGCGGCATGAACGGCTATGGCCGTCATGACATCTTGATCTCGATCGTCATCATTATCATCAACACCACCTTATGAAACAGAAACGTGTGTAATTACGCGTAAGCTTTCGCGACCAATCACATTGATAATGAATAATGAATGTTTTTGGGTCAGATCGCGTAAGTTTAAATGTGTCGTGACTCTCTACCACCCCACACAGCCAGTAAGGTTTGTCACGTAAACAAAACCTGCCAATTAGTTACTACTTAGGGACCGTCCATAAATGATGTCACGCGATTTTGGACTATTTTGACCCCCCCCCCCCATCGTCACACGGCGTCACAAATGTCTGACCCCCCCCCCCCCAGGTGTGTGACGTCATTTATGGACGGCCCCTTAGCCTACCGGTGCCAGAATAGTGGAAAATCGCCCAATGATGCTGGATGTAATTACCAGCGAAATGTCATACTCAATTTGTAAATGTTGTGTATTTACTCGCCAACAAACCGGTGGTGGAGGGTTAAGACGCATTTATACCCTACGCGATTTAACCAAAAAACCCTTATTATGAACAGACGTGTGTGTGTTAGAAGGACGATGTGTTTATTTTGCTCGTGGCCCTTTGTCAGAGTAGAGGCCACACACAGGCAGTGCCGGATCAAGCTCGTGCGGGGCCTGTAGCATATATATTATGAAGGGACCCTAAGTAGAAAAACACATCAAAATTAAAACACAAATGTTTAACTTGCATAGTAAAGTAATTGTATTTTTTCATTTGCTATACAGCCAGATAATACGACAAATCGCTAACCTTAAACACCCAGTCGTTCGTAAAAGTTGAAGACAGTATAGTACAATAGTAATAGAGCAAGTGCAGAATCACTGAACCGGAACGGATCGCTTGAAAGTATTTAGCGCGGGACCCTTGAAAGTGCGGGGCCCGTAGCTACATATTGTAGCTACTTTTGCTACTAGGATAATCCGGCACTGCACACAGGTCACACTTGAATAAGTAATATTTAATAAACTTTTTTTTTAAACACGCTTGAATGAAATGTACCGTACTAGTAATGGAAGAACTCCACGACTCCAGGAAGTGTCCCCGAAGCTTGCCACAACGTAATGGACCGTGGTGATTTACAGGCAACGTTAGTTGAGCGTGGACAATTAGACCCAAGCCGAAGCGTAACATATAAAAAATAATGTTAAAAAAATATATACTGTATATATACGTTTTAATGATAGAATATATTATTGTCATCAGTGTGCCATAAGTATACCAAGTTTGCAGTCGATACCACATTGGGAAGTGGGTTAAAATTGAGTTACAAGATTTGAGGATACAACGACAACAACAACAGAGTGAGTTCAAAGAAAGCGTGTAAAAAATTAACCCGTAAAAACAAAAATTTTCACTCTAAATCCTTTATATGCGTGGCGGCTAGAGTCCTCTCGTCCGCTGGCTTGAGATGGCTGCCATCTATCGGTCAGATGATTGTCTGCCAGCATTAAGCAATTGGTAATTAAATAGTTATTTATTTTTCCCTAAACAGTGTAACATTTTGGAAAAAATTTTTCACGCAAATTAATTGTCTCGCACAACGAGTCTGTGTGCAAAATGTCAGCTCGATTGGATCACGGGAAGTGGGTTAAAAAACGACCGAAAGATTTGCACGGTCGTAAGCAAGCAAGCAAGCACGCAAGCAAGCAAACTTAATATAAAGGATTTAATAAGCAAGCACGCACGCAAGCAAGCGAACTTAATATAAAGGATTTAAAAAAGACAGTGGGCCCTGATGCAAGCGATGAAATTGGGCGAGACGCTCCCCTCCTCCTCCGGTTCAATTTCCCTCCCACCCTGAAGCCGCCGCCGCCGCCTTGGCCCCCTCCAGTCCGTGGGGGGGGGGGGGGGTCCCAGGGCAGTCCGCCCTGCCTGCACTCGATCACCAACGTGAGCCACGGTGGTAGGGGTGGGTGGGGGGTGGGCAAAAACCTTGCGCTGTTCCGCAATCGCAACAATCAAACCCAGAGCTGCTTGGACACCTGCGAAAAAAAACGCACGCCGAATCGAATGTTCATTTGTTTTTACGTGTGAACAGTCCGGGCGTTTACATCATTAGACCTCCTTTGCCATTACCAGTCTCGCACCAATTGAGACGAGGCTCAAAAGAAAGCCGTCTCTGGAGTGGACCAATCAGTTTCAAGGACGATGCATATATTATCATAGTGTGTTTTTTGTTTGCATTTTGACCACAAGTATTGTGGTTAATGCAGACATGATTCCTCGTAAAAAGGTTTCAGTTTTGTTGCCAGAAAAAAGTGGAAAAACCCTATTATTATAGTCCGGGCGTTATTGTTAAACAATGGAAAGTGTAGAAAAAAAAAATACACGAGGAGCATGAGTAAATTCCATCCTGAATTTAAAAAGATAAGGCTTCAATCACAGTTTTTGGATGCACTTGGAGCGATGCACTTTTAATTCTACATTGAAGACTCGTTTCTTTAGAACTGCCTTTTGTGTTCAGTTTGTTGTCTTTCCGCCGCACCTCCGATTAGCACGCTTCGCTACGTACGGTGCGAAAGAAGTTCAACGTACATACCGTACGTTAGTCTTCGTAGTGTATGCCCTCTTGGGCAAGGTCCCTCAATTAAATTATGAACTAAAGATTGTTTTTATTTTACCAGGTAAGGCTTACTGAGCGATATAGATTTTATTTTTTCAGAAGCGACCTGGACGAAAATGATAGCTCAATGAAGCTGGCTCATCACGTGGAAATTTATTGCAGCCAAATGCTCTAAACGCATGTTTCTAAGTGTGGAGAGAAAAGCGGATGGCCTGAAGAAAAATCCTCGCGACCACGGGGAGAACACGCAAACTTCAAATATGCAGGCATCAGGGTCGGGATCGAACCCACGACCTCCTGTATACCAGGCGAGGTAGTTAACATCTCCTAGCCACCGTGATGATGATGATGATGAGAGACGCAGACTACAAATATACAGAAGCATGCATCGTCAGGGTCGGGAACGAACTCACAAACTTTTGTATACCAGGCGAGGTAGTTACCTGGTAAAATTTAAAACATAGTTTAGTTTTAGTTTAGACAAATATCTGTTGATGCCACGTTAGTAATGAGCACATATACACATCCACGGTTTTATAACTTGTATTTTATTGTGTTGCGGTACATGATACACACAAATATAACACTATATACACACACACAGTACATGTAATTCAAAGCAAAAGTAAAAAAATAATGCAAGTCACAACCAGCACATCACACGCACACATTTAATTCATAATTATTGCTCTTGGCATGACATTTTTATTTTTGATCTTTCCAGAAGTGTGGCCAAGATCCAATTAAGTATAAGTACTGTACTGCGCAGCTGATTCAACACTTTCACCAGTGTGCAATGTACATGCTGCTGTTTACTTTAATTGCATATGCAACAGATATATAATTAGCTGCCCACAACCGTCAACTTCTAGAAAACTCCAAACGTCTTTACGCACAGGGCGATGTTTTCCATCGTGAAAATTGACACCGGCTTCATTCTAAGTCCCGTCCTTGTTTGCTATTTTCGCACGGCGCAACTTTCATTTTCCTCACAAATCCCACACCTCCGATTATCACGGTTGGGTATGTACGGTGCGAAAGACGTTCAACATACATACACACATACAAATCCAACCTTTTCAACTATTCACCTGTATGAATGTATGTATGTTGAACTTCTTTTGCACCGTACATAGCCGAATCTGCATACACGTCTCTATGCATTCTTCTATGCTGTAGTGCTGTACGTACAGGACTCAAACGTCATCGTGTACATATGGGAATTATAATTGTTGCTGCGTCAGCAAATATTTTATTAAATTAAAGCACCGTGCGTGAGCGTTTAATTTCTCCCCCCATCATTAAGGCACTTTGTGGGATTTCGAGCGATATTGCCTTTTCATTTCATGATCACTCACGTTTGTCTACTAACATCTGTTTGGTTACACCTCGTTTCAGAATCAGAAGAAGTGTATTTCCCACCGAGTAAAACCCGTAGAGCTAAGAAGCTTTTTAAAAAGGGGCAACGCGGCCGCCAGGCGACATCATCAAAGGATTCCGCTATTACAGCTTTAAAAATAAAAGACACATACAAACTTAATAGCAGCGATTATTTTATAAAAAAAAACATAATTGCTAGTATTGATTATGCTATGAGACACAATTTCTAGTTATTAAGTTTGTTAAACGCCTGCAAAATATGTATCTGTGTGCAAGCTTCTGATCCGACTGAAAAATGGAACCGTAATGTCCGATAAAAGGCGACAGTTAACTTAATTGGTTCGTCGGCTTCAGACATTTAAGGAAAAATGTTTTTTTTAATGAGAATGCACAGAGTTAACTTTTACAAGACAACACCAAAGCCCTTCACATCACCCATGATTGTAATTTCGAAAAATATCTTTGGCGTATTCCCGTACACTCAAGCAATGCATAGTCAAGGCGGCTCCATTGTTAGATGAACTCTTTCAATGTGCTATGACCCCTATGTGACGTGCACATGAATATTTATTTTCATCAACGCACTCAGTTTCCTTTGCCGCAGATCGTTTACATCCGACAATAGCGAAAGAAACGGCCTAAGCCGGCCCACCAGGCCGCCCGGCTCTATTTAGTGCATTTGCCTACCACGTGATTGCTAATGTGCTTTTGGTAATGAATGCTCCCTTCAAAATTACTGGACAGCAACCGTAAGTTCACCCCTTTCCCCGTTCCGAGACGTCTGTAAGTTGCAGGGTGTGTGGTGTCCCGTTCACCACCGAGAGTCGGAATGCGCGAGCCGTTCAGCGCTGATTTTACTTAGAGAGGCGTAATAGCAGCGCCGTTGTTTTTAAAGGCATCGTACTCACCGCAGAGAACCGTAGCCACACGACCACACTCTACGATAGCTGGCGCCAAACTGTGCCACACGCTCTCCCGCATGGCCGTGTGGGAGCTTCGGTACCGATAAAGTTATCTTATTTTAGATTTCCTTCCAAATCGGAAGGAAAACAGTTTTTAATGACATGCATGTACGTCATCGGAATGGAAAGGGTTAAAATCAGACCATCGACTGAACGGAAAATGACTAGCTCAAGTGAGCCACTTGCCCGCAATGCAGGCAATGCTATATATTCGCTTGGGCCAATCCCAATTCCAGGGCATTCCCATCCAACGCTGGTCTGGACTGCAGCTCGGTGTTCACCACAGATGGCCTACGAACACAGACACACACAAATACAAAGTTCCCCCACATAGCCTTGACCAGACTGTTGGGGCAAGTGCTGTTCGCGAGCGCCTACGGCCGGCACGGCACACGGGGTTGAGTGGGTGGCCAGCACCACGTCCGGCCGCTTTTATTCCCCAGTGCTGATGTTTACACACCGCACCAGGTACTCATTTAATGCTGAGCTGAGACAGGGTCGCCGGGTTCACAGTGCAGCACGCCAACCACTACGCTACCGCCCCCCCCAACCAAAACACACACATACCAACGAAACCGGTTTACATCAGCCATTGCATTGGGGGCACCGCGGTGGCTAGGAGATGTTCACTCCGTCGCCCGGTATACAGGAGGTCGTGGGTTCAATCCCGACCCTGACGCCTGTATATTTGAAGTTTACGTGTTCTCCCCGTGGTCGCGTGGATTTGCTCCAGGCCCTCCGGTTCTTCCCTCCAAATTTAGAATCAACATCACGCGTTTAGAGTATTTAGCTGCTATCAATTTCCACATGATAAGCCACTTCGTTGAGCTATCATTTGTGGCCAGGTCGCTCCTGCTACATAGCTCAGTGGGGCCTTACCTGGTAAAGCAAAAAATAGTTTAGTTTCGTTTGTTATCATAACCCATATTTCCAGCACAACAAAAATGTAACATAGATATCTTTCATCGCCCATCATCAACCCTTCTGTTTCGGTCAGGTTCTTGGGAAGCCAAACAAAAGTAACGTTGACCGAGCAAACATTACCACTAGAGGTCGGAGTTGGTGGAAAATTAAATAATAAATACATGACAGCCCTTTGTCAATCCACTGCTGGATTAAGACTCCCCCCACCCTCCACCCCATGCCGCCAGTTAAGAGAGAACCAGTTTTTCGGACGTAGCTTGAATCGAGATCAAGTCGCCTGAGTTTACAGCCTCAGTGCGCTAACCACCGTGCCACTGGTCGTTAGGGCAGCGGTCCGTATGGCAAATGCCCGGTAGGTTTGGTCCATTCTGAGGGCTGTGTTGGGAAATTGCAAATGTGATCAGAGTATTTTTTTTCTTACACTTTTACCTCTAATTTGTACGTTTCATTGCTTATTTACAGTCTCAGTTGGTATCAAGTTCCATATTCGACAGCGCCAATGATTCTTCCTCACCGGCACCCCATTTGTATTTTGGATCCAGCCCAAATCAGCCAATGAGTGTCGCACGGCAAAATCACGCGAGTGCGTCACATCGCAAATCTAGCTCGTATACAGTTTGCCGCACAGAAAACTAATTGATACAAAAACAACGTATTGCACACAGCCCAAATGTGTGCCGGTGTGCTTACGAATGCCTGGGGCCGATGTTCATTAGTCCCAGTTCCTGTCACTGGTTCCATCGTTTCCCTCCATTGGACGGAAAACGTGTCGCCGTCACCTTTTGAGTGAGACGCCCCACACCTGTCGCAGTGCGCTCCAACTGCAGTTTAGAAACCCTGATTTTTGTTTGTATACGTGTACATGCCATTATCAGGGCACGTTTGTTTGCATGTTTTGCCACAAATGTGTGTGGTGAATACAGACTTGATATCTTGCAATAGGTTTCTATTTTGGTGTTTGAACATCTTAACACCTATTTTATTGCCAGAAAGGGTAAAACCGATTTTTTTTTTTCATAATTTTGGATACTGGCAAAATTATCCCATAGATATAACTGCTCCACCCCAGATATACATGTTCTGATACTTGCATTGTCTGTGTACTGTTTGCCTTTTGGTGTTCTCTGTTCTAACACTGGTGGTGAGACTAGGCCATAATAAGTAAGATTTAAAAACACTTTTTTAAAAACACGCTTTAAGGAAATGTACCGTACTAGCAATGGAATAGCTCCACGACTCTAGGAAGTGGTCCCGAAGCTTGCCATAACGTAAGGGACCGTGGTGGTTTACAGCCAACGTCAATTGACCGTGGACAATTAGACCCAAGCCGAAACATAACATGTAAAAAAGAATGTTTTAAAATATATGTTTAAAAATTTAAATTCTAGAATATAGTATTGTCATTAGTATGACATAAGTATACCAAGTTTGCAGTTGATACCATATTGGGAAGTGGGTTAAAATTAAGTTAGAAGATTTGAGGATACAACAACAGGCAGAGTGAGTTAATAAAAAGCGTGTAATAAGGCTGCTGTCTCTGGTGTAGGCCAATCACTTTCAAAGACAATGCAGACATTATTATCAGAGCACGTTTGTTTGCCACAAGTACGTGTGGTTAATGCAGGTTTCGTTCCATACAAAAGTAGCTATTTTGGTGTTTGCACATCTTAACACCCTCTGTTGTATTGCCAAAAAGGGCAAGACCTGTTCTTACACCAAGCATGTTTGTCAATCCACTGCTCGACGAGTTGATTTCCCGATGCTGTGCCGGCAGTAAGGGCGATTCGACCATACTTCACCGCATTGGCCAGGCCAACAATGGATGTTGCCGATATGCCCACTAGGCCTCCTGCACCTGTTTCTTGTCGCCCTTCCAGGTACTATCCAGGCCTATCCCTGCTCAGCTTCCAGGGTCTATGACGGGGCCTATGGAAATCTCCAGGCGATCGTGATCATCGGCTTGTACGTACAGAACTATACTTTACATTCCCAATTTCACGCGGTCCCGGGACCTACGTGGGGGTTACGTTCCTAGAAAGGTGCCATGGGTCGAAACGGCATGAGTCGAGACCGATTTGCCCAGAGAAACAATGGCATAGCAGGCGGGTTACGTTCCTGACCAAGGGTCCGATATGCATACTTGTCAACCCCTTATCAGTGCCTACCATATTACAGACCAATTCCGACCTTATTGGTCACCCCGTGCCCTTATAAATCTCAACGTTCATCCTACAAAGTCCCATCACAAGGGAGAAACACAAACAAATAGACAAAAAAAGATTCCCGTATTGAAACAGCTTTACACCGTATGGACCTGAAAACTAAATTTCCCTGTACAAGCATATCGGTAAACCGTATGGGTTGACAGGTATGGATATGCAACTTTTTATGGATATGAATACAAATGGGATGATTGAATCAACTGCCGATCAAATCTAAAGTGCAATAATAGTGTGTGGAAAGTTATTACCTTAATTCTTCGTAATTCGTCGCAATGGCCTTTGCGCTACTATTTAAAAAATTCAATTAAACTATTTTTTATTTAATTTGACCAGATGTAAGGCCCCACTGAGAGGCTATGGAGCTCTTTTTCAGAAGCGACCTGGCCATCCAAATGCTAGCTCAACGAAGTGGCTTGTCATCACGTGGACATTTATATGCAGCACCCAAACAACTCTAAATGCGTGACGTTGATTCTAAATGTGGAGGGAAAAACTGAAGGAACCGGAGAAAAATCCACGTGACCACAGAGAGAGAGAGAGACACGCAAACTCCAAATATACAGCAGGCGTCAGGGTCCAGATCGAACCCACGACCTCCTGTATACCAGGCGAGGTAGTTAACATCTAGCCACCGCGGCGCCCATACGTTTCTTTTCAACCCCCATCGCCGGAGCACCACGACCTTCCCCTTTTTGTCAGCCAATTTTTGATAATGACATTTAAAAAATAAATGCTTACTTGGAATGAGATTCAGCGCCAGAGTGCCGCGTCGCGGAGGCAGGCTGAGTGAGCGACGACGCTCCGTCCATCCGTACGTACGTCTGTATGTCCATCCGTCGGTACGCATGTTCATACGTCCGTACATATGTCCATACGTACGTCCGTCTGTATGTATGTCCATATGTCCATCCGTACGTATGTCTGTACGTCTGGCCATCCGTCCGTACGTATGTCCGTAAGTCCGTCTGTACGTACGTATGTCCGTCCATCCTTACGTATGTCCGTCCGTATGTCCGTTCGTACATATGTCCGTCTGTCTGTACATCCGTCTGTCCGACCGTTCATTCGTGCGCAGAACGTACCGGCTGACGGACGCTGGGAAGAAGCTGGCGCCCGAGCCGCTGCTCTGCTCCTGCAGGGAGATTATTTCCTCGAGCTGCAGGCACTGCTGCCACGCCTGCGGGGAGCAGCAGCAGCAGCGAGCGAGCTCGTTTAATCAATGCGACGTGCACGGACACTCGTGCGCTGAGGTATCCGCTCTGGATTTAGGGTCGCCACGTTCCTGGTAGGCTCCACCGGAGCATGCGCGTTGAGCTGATAACCTGGCCACCCCCTTTTCAAAATCAGAATGTTTATTTATAATGGAGAGGAATCCGATGAGCTACGAAGTTAATCGAACAGTGCGGGCGGCTCAGAAAGTTACAGCAACAAACAGTACGAAAAAACCACGATAGAGTGTACAGTAAAAAAAGGTCAGAAAATCACTGAAAATAAACACGTTCAATCAATAAAATATATACATTTTAATTGCAGAAGTAAACCAATTCTCAAGCTTGGACAAGGCAGCAAAACAACATAAAAAGCAGTCTCAGACCACACCAAGACAACACAGCAGTAGTCACTCAATAAAATTGCACATTGTAATTTAACTATCGCAACTACACGGGTAATTCATACATGGGTCAACCCCGCCAACTTTTACAAAGCCACGCCCACTCAACCACTAGCCCTGCCCTTTGCCCATATCATTGGCCAATCCTGCAGGAACAAATGACTAAATCCAGGACAGATACTTTAGGAATTCGCCGCAGCCTTCATGAAACGTGGGACTTGTCCTAATCAAAACGGCACCTTTGATAGCTTTGATTTGCACGCATGTGGAGAAGCAAGAAAATCAGCTACAAGACCAATTTGAACATCTTAAGAATGTGCGTGCGAGACTTGGACATTGAAAAAGACCGACAGGGGTACGATGTTGGCACTCTAAATGTATCGCCACAGAAGGATGCCGCATCTAAGCTGGACCCCAAGAGTGACCAACGTAGAAGTGAGAAAAAGGTCGCACGTTGAAGAAGACAGCCTGATGATGATGCCAGCAGTGATGAGAAGGAAACTGGCACTATTTGGACACTTACGTAGGATGGACAACAACAACAACAACAACAGGAAAATGTATCGTGTGTTGTTCAGAAACAAATGGAAGGAACCGAAGAGAGAGCTAACAGATGACGACATCAGAGAATGGTGTCAGAAGACGTTGCCACGACTTGAGCATATTGGCACTATGAGGCAGAGAGGAAAGTGGAAACAAATGACGAAATGTGCAGTGGACACCTACTTCTACTACTACGGGGCTATCTGCCCATGGATCGTGATGACGATGATGAGGTGGTGTTAGCGCATGCTTATAACCAAGTCTTTGGATGCAACAGTTGATGGGTCACTTAGAGATTTGTGAAACTCACAAATCTGCGAAGCTGTGAGGAATAATAATCCTCACTGCGCGTCAACGCCACTCCGGAATGGTTGGCCAATTCTGTTCACGAGTGTGTGGCTCCGTGGTGGCTAGGAGATGTTAACTCCCTCGCCTGGTATGCAGGTGGTCGTGGGTTCGATCCCGACCCTGACGACTGCTGTATATTTGGAGTTTGCGTGTCTCTCTCTCCCCGTGGTCGCGTGTATTTTTCTCCGGGTCCTCCGGTTTTTCCCTCCATGTTTATAATCAACGTGCATTTAGAGTATTTGACAGATATAAATGTCCACATGATGATAAGCCACTTCGTTGAGCTATAATTTGTGATCGCCAGGTCGCTTCTGAAAAATATCTATATATCCCCAGTGGGCCTTACCTGGTAAAATAACTAAATCTTAAATAGTTGGTGTGGCATTTGGCAGTAAACCGGGGGGGGATCTTGAAATAAAGCCACACTCGAAGCTCCCAAGAGATGTAAGAACCCAAGTGTTGTGTGGTCGTGTTATGGCAGTACAACAAGTGGGTCCATGGTAGCCTCAAGACTGAATTTCTCGACCAGTAGAATGCCTCTTAACGATGGTAATTGGTTCCATGAAACCGGTTGTTAAGTGATTTGGTGGTTAAGCGAGTTTAGGAAACACATGTTAAAGACTTAATTCGTTCCGATAGCGTCGAAAGTTACCCTTTTCACCCAAAAAACTTACTTTATAATAGCTAAACAATGGATATTAATAAATAAAGATACTAACAACTTTATAAACACATTAAAGGAAACATGGCTAATCAATGCATTAATTAATATTTACTGTACCTACAACAGCCCGTCGTTAACAGGGGAATGGTCGGTAAACTAACACATTGGGCGCTATGAAGGCACTACACTACTATACACTACTATACACTACACTATACACTACACTATACACTACACTATACACTACTATACACTACACTATACACTACTATACACTACACTACTATACACTACTATACACTACACTATACACTACACTACTATACACTACACTACTATACACTACTATACACTACACTATACACTACACTATACACTACTATACACTACTATACACTACACTATACACTACTATACACTACACTATACACTACACTATACACTACACTACTATACACTACTATATACTACACTATACACTACACTATACACTACTATACACTACACTATACACTGCTATACACTATACTACTATACACTACACTACTATACACTACACTATACACTACACTATACACTACTATACACTACTATACACTACACTATACACTATACTACTATACACTACTATACACTACTATACACTACACTATACACTACACTACTATACACTACACTATACACGACACTACTATACACTACACTACTATACACTACTATACACTACACTATACACTACACTATACACTACACTACTATACACTACACTATACACTACACTACTATACACTACACTATACACTACTATACACTACACTATGCACTACTATACTCTACACTATACACTACACTACTATACACTACACTATACACTACACTATACACTACACTACTATACACTACTATACACTACACTATACACTACACTACTATACACTACACTACTATACACTACTATACACTACTATACACTACACTATGCACTACTATACTCTACACTATACACTACACTACTATACACTACACTATACACTACACTACTATACACTACTATACACTACTATACACTACACTATACACTATACTACTATACACTACTATACACTACTATACACTACACTATACACTACACTACTATACACTACACTATACACGACACTACTATACACTAAACTACTATACACTACTATACACTACACTATACACTACTATACACTACACTATGCACTACTATACTCTACACTATACACTACACTACTATACACTACACTATACACTACACGACTATACACTACTATACACTACACTATACACTACACTACTATACACTACACTACTATACACTACTATACACTACTATACACTACACTATGCACTACTATACTCTACACTATACACTACACTACTATACACTACACTATACACTACTATACACTACTATACACTACACTACTATACACTACACTACTACTATACACTACACTACTATACACTACACTATACACTACACTACTATACACTACACTACTATACACTACTATACACTACACTACTATACACTACACTATACACTACACTACTATACACTACACTATACACTACACTATACACTACACTACTATACACTACACTACTACTATACACTACACTACTATACACTACTATACACTACACTACTATACACTACTATACACTACACTATACACTACACTATACACTACACTACTATACACTACTATACACTACACTATACACTACTATACACTACACTACTATACACTACTATACACTACACTATACACTACACTACTATACACTACACTATACACTACACTACTATACACTACACTACTATACACTACACTACTATACACTACTATACACTACACTATACACTACTATACACTACACTACTATACACTACTATACACTACACTATACACTACACTATACACTACACTACTATACACTACTATACACTACACTATACACTACACTACTGTACAATACACTACTATACACTTAGTAGTGTATAGTACACTACATATTGGGCTCCATGGAGGCCCGTCATTAAGCGATTAGTCATTAACCAGGGTTGTCGTTTAGAGAGGTTCTAATGCACTTCCATCAAAGTCAAAGTGATTTGCTGCTCAAATGATGAACATCGGGACAATGCTCGTTTTCCCATCTACAGCCCCTGAGCCAGTGATGGAAATTCCACATTCCTATGGTGGGGAAAAGTTTTTTTTTCTCCATAGAACCACAGTTAACTTCCCCACAAAGTGGCACTCACATTATAATCGACCCCCAGACAGAGGGGTGATGAGCCAAGTCAACTCCCAAAGGGGATGTGACCTTGTGACCTTTCGATTGCGAGCCGCTCGTTCGACTGGTCGAGCGCCCTGGCCATGAGACGACGTTGCAAGTGGTCGTGGTGGACTGGTCCTGGGCCTCCCCTAGGTCGACTCAACCTCAAATGAGTACCCGGTACGGTGTGTCGTAAACATCGCCACTGGGGAGACAAAGGCAGCAGGGCCTGGTTCTGTCCACCAAACCCCTTGTGTGTCACAGTGCTGGCCTTCATAGGTGCTGCTCGCTAACAGCACTTGCCCCAACAGTATGTCAAGGCTACACAGGGGATCTTTGTCTTTGTGACAACACAAAGTCGCGCCGCGGCCTTCCTTCACACCTGCAGGGACCGCCGGACGTAGGCGCCCGTAGCGCCGCCGCCGCCACCTCCACCGTCCGGCTGGGACGCGTCGCAGGGAGACTGGAAGGTGCGGGTGAGTCCGGATGCGTCCGTCACGCTCACGAAGCCGTTCGTGATGAGAACCTTGACCCCTGGAGGACAGAACGCGCAGGTCAGCACTGGGGAGATACATGCAGCCAGGCGCGGCGCTGGCAACACCGATGATTAAACCACAAATTCTTTGATTGGGATGACACGGAGAAAACGTCGCTTACCTTCTGCAAAACTGCAGTGAAGGTCTATGGTCAACCGCCCAACTCAATTGCCCTCTAACCTTTTGTTGGACATCACAGGTGCGGTCTTCAATACGTTTAGAAGCTTGCACACAGACACATCTTCTCTGGGAGCGTAACGGTGGCGAGACGTGTCTGCGAGACGCAGCAGGGCTTTTTTTTGTGATGATAGCCTTGTGCTTTCAGATCAACAGCGCCAATTCCAAATGGAGCCAGGGATTCGATTTCATCATCATCATCATCACTTTGCATTGAAATATGTTCGGTTTGCCTTGCATCAAATGCGTACTGGCAGTCGTGAGAATGTACATCGGTGGAAGAAACAAAAAATGAAGGGACCTCAGAAGTAGTTCTCTCATGTCCACGTCAAGAAACTATTCCCTAAATTGGGGCAATGTCACACTGCCTCCTGCCAAAGTCCCTAATTCAAATATCCTTATCTCACGACATTACGATCTCACGACATGATGCCAAGAGCACGATTAGAATATAATTTGGCGGAGGGAGGGAAGATGTGTCTTCCAGCATGACTGCCTCGTTGTATTTTGCGTCCGTGTAGCCAGCGGCACGGCCATCACGTGCGCGGGCAGTCCAACTGCACCGGTGCCCAGGCGTGGGGGCTATGGAGAGCGGTGGAAATTGCACAGTGGGGGGCCCCAAAATGTAATTCCTTGAACCAGGTCACATCGTCAACCACGCAACTGTGCGAAGCTTCCGCACATTTGGGAATACACACCAAAAATGTATTAAAATTGCAACGATTTGTGAAATGCCAAATAATAATAATGTCGTGGGTTCGATCCCGACCTTGACGCCTCTATATTTGAAGTGTGCGTGTTCTCTTCCCGTGGTCGTGTGGATTTTTCCCCAGGCCCTCCAGTCTTTCCCTCCACATTTAGAAACATGCGTTTAGAGCATTTGCCTGCTATACATTTCCACGTGATGAGCCACTTCGTTGAGCTATCGTTTGTGATAGCCAGGTCACTTCTGAAAAAGAGATATATAGCAGCTCAGTGGGCCTTACCTGGTAAAATAAAAAATAGTTTATAGTTTAGTTAATGCATCAACAGTCAGAGCGCTGGGCTGGCACCGTCTGGGATCCTGGGTTCGAATCCGAGTTTTTTCGGCCGGCCCGTGGTTTACCGCTGCCGTCCGCTCACCGTCGTGGAAGCGCGCTTCCAGATCGCCGGGGGGGCCGTTGTCCATGAGCGAGAAGCGTGCGTCGTCCGAGCTCAGCGTCACCTTGGGCGTCTTGGAGCGCACCAGAGCCACGAATCGCGACGCGTAGCAGTACTTGCGCCAGTAGCGCCCTGTCCCAGCGGCACAGAGGAGACAAAAATCCCTCCTGTAGCCTTCAACAGACAGTTGGAGCAACGGCTGTAAGCGAGCACCTATTAAGGCCAGTAGCACCCTGTCCTAGCGGCGCAGAGAAGACAAAGATCCCTCCGCTGTAGCCTTGAACAGACTGTTGGGGCGAAGGCTGTAAGCGAGCACCTATTAAGGCCAGTAGCACCCTGTCCTAGCGGCGCAGAGAAGACAAAGATCCCTCCGCTGTAGCCTTGAACAGACTGTTGGGGCGAAGGCTGTTAGCGAGCACCAATTCAGGCCGACACGGCACACGAGGGGGTGGGTGGTCAGCAGGACGCCTGGACACACTTTGAGAGGATACCGTGCAAATTGGCGCACGGCACGACCCAAAAACATGCATCAGACATCAAACTATAAACAATTTTTTATTTTATCAGGTAAGACCCACTAAGCTCTGTAGTTCTTTTTCAGAAGCAACCTGGCCACAAAACATAGACCAACGAAGTGTCTTATCATCACGTGTAAATGTATAGCAGCCAAATAGTCTAAACGCGTGATGTTGATTCTAAATGTAGATGGGAAAAACTGGAGGACCCGGAGAAAAATCCACATGACCACGGGGAGAGAGAGAGAGAGAACACACAAACTCCAAATGTACAGCAGGCATCATCAGGGTCGGGATCGAACCCACGATCTCCAGCATACCAGGCGAGTTAGTTAACATCTCGCCACAATCGTGGCTGGCCACAGTGTCCCAGCCCTGCCTCACCTGGCAGCTTGTCCAGGCTGTAGCTGACGGCCGAGTCGCGGCTGCAAAGTGGCTCCTCCGCCGGTGACGTGCCATCGGGCGGCTGGCAAATCCACACCTGCAACACAAACACCGTGCGTGCGTGTGCCTGCTGATAGCGCTCTTCATGCAGAGCATCACCCCGACGATGCTTCACAATTAAAGACAAAGTCAATCGGGCTCTAAATCAGGCGAACTCAAATGAACGGACGCGCGCAGTCCGTTTCGTCAATCCACTGCCAGCTGTGAATATCTCGCCCCCATGCCTTGCGCGTCGTGAGGGATACATGACCGTACTTCACCACGATGATCTGTGCAGATGAGCGAAGGTGGGGGGGGGAGGAATACAAAGACAAAGATCCCCCGTATAGCCTATAACAGACTGTAGGGGCAATTGCTGTTAGTGAGCAGCACCTATGAAGGCCAGCATGGCACACGAGGGGGTGGGTGGCCAGCACCGCGCCCGGCCGCCATTGTCTCCGTTGTGGCGATGTTTACACACCGCACCAGGTACTCATTTGAGGCTGAGTCGACCGAGGGGAGGCCCAAAACCGGTTCAGATAATCATCACTGATGTCGGCCGTGAGCGGGAATCGAATTCGAGTCGCCGGGTTCGTAGTGCAGCGCGCTAACCGGTGTGCCACCGCTCGTTGGAGAGTAAACCCACAACATTTACAATTTTAGTACAACGCCTCTTTGCTAGTGATTACAACGTGCTTCATCAAGCGATTTGCCAGGATTATGAGGAAGTCTTCTGGCTTTCGGTCTTAAATAGAGTAAAGGTGATGTCATCACTGTGTGCCTATCAGGTGCGAAGATCAGAGGGGGGTTTAATGTCATCATATAAATTGTAAATGTTGTGGGTTTACTCTCCAATATACTGGTGTATATTGGTGAGTAAAGAATTGTAATGGAGCATTTGAATGCTTAACAACACACCAATGTGCTGAACTAGTAACGAATTGGCATGTTTTGTTCACGTGACAAACCTTATTAATTGGCTGTGTCGGCTGGTGATGGGTTAACAACATTTCTACTTACACGATCTAACCCAAAAAGCTTTATTATTAAGAACCCGGTTTAATCACTATTTAACTAAACCATTTTTTTATTTCACCAGGTAAGGCCCACTTAGGCTATCTAGCTCTTTTTCGGAAGCGATCTGGCCACAAATGATAGCTCAACTCAGTGGATTATCACGTGGAATTTTTTTAGCAGCCAAATACTGTAAAAAAAATGTTTTTAAATGCAGAGGGAAAAACCAAATTTCCAACAGTCGTCAGGTCAGGGATCGAACCCACAACCTCCTGCATACTGGGTGAGGTAGCCAACATCTCGCCACCGTGGCAGCTGCCGCAGAGGATTCAGCGGTGCCATCTTCAGTGCCCTGAGACCCCCCCGAGTCACCCGGCCACCTCGAGTTGAACATCTCTCACCTGTCTCCCATCCGGCGAAATCCAGTGTATTTCGTAAACGCACACGTTTTGTTCCTTCCTCTTCAGAAACTGCATGCAGACTTCCCCTGCGCAGGTAATGCTCACCTGTTCCACGCATGAACAGATTACGTGGCGATGCCACATTGGCAGAGCGGTGCACGAGCACAAATAACAACAAAAACGGAAAGCATTTGTCAACAATAACGTCCGACCATTTAAGGAAAAAGTACATAAAGTGACGTTTGATTGCAAAATCTCTGCTTCATAGGACGTAAATAGTCAGGCATAGAGCTGTATATCTCAGCAGGCCCAATGGGAGGCGGGTCCACGTGAACTGGGGACTCACAATCAACAAGAGTTAGATATCTTGACTTAAAGCTTTCGTGAATGCAGGAATTCATATTCTTTGGGTCTTTTGGTAAAGTCACGTAGATAGGTACAAATTAATAAAAAATAATAAATGTAAAATAAACAAAAAACCAGGAGGTTTCGATCACAACACAAGCGATCGTTATCAGGAGGAAAGAGGGCAGGAAGGCTGCTGAATTCAGACTGTTTCATCGGGTGTTGTCCTAGGGTCATGAACGGAGTGGGCGGGGCTAGTGATGTTAATGTGAGAGACTAGCATGTTAATGTGAGAGACTAGCATGTTAATGTGAGAGACTAGCATGTTAATGTGAGAGATTAGTATGTTAATGTGAGAGACTAGCATGTTAATGTGAGAGATTAGTATGTTAATGTGAGAGACTAGCATGTTAATGTGAGAGATTAGTATGTTAATGTGAGAGACTAGCATGTTAATGTGAGAGATTAGCATGTTAATGTGAGAGATTAGCATGTTAATGTGAGAGATTAGCATGTTAATGGGAGATCGCAGAGCCACGTAGAGGTCAACGTCCGTAGGTGGCCACGTTGGCGCGACAAATCAACCTGTTAATGTGAAATCGGAGAGCCGAAGCCATGGGGGAAAACAAACTAAATACATCAGAAGGATCGTGACAATTCACCAGCAGGCTTAGACCGGGCGGTATGAACCGTCGCAGGCAAAGAGGACAACAAGTCGACGCTCACCTCGGCCCTGCTGGTGGCGAGACGGTACGGCTGCAGCCGCCTGGTGTTGAGCGGCGTCACCACCAGCTGAGGCGCCACCGCCGAGGCCTCGCCGGTGGCGGCGGCACCGTGGGCGCAGGGCGGGGGGTCGCTCTTCATCCCGGCAGCCCAGCCCGGCGCGGGACGCTGCTGCTGCTGCTGCGGCTCAACGCGAGGAGGGAACGGGGTTGAGGGTGCGATCAGGTGGGTCCCGTCTGGGTTTTTTTAGAGAGACTCTCCCCTCTGGGCTCAGTGTGGATCACAAGCAGAGCTGGGAGGTCCAATTACACTGGTCAACACACTTATTCTGGCATAAGGTATTCCAACGGTTTTAAGGTAATTTTGGGGTGCTGATTCCAAATCTGTTTTTGTCTATCACATCAGGTTTTTGAGATATCAAATATTGCATTTTCAATAAAAACTGCAGAAGAAAAATATTAAATAAATGTGGATATCTACATAAAATTATATTATAAACACACTATCCAAAAAATACAGCACCATATTTTAACACTAAAGCAGTCACTGACTCGCAACAACTTGCAATCTTAAGTGATGTGATAGAGCAAATCTGAGATCAGATTTGGAATCAGCACCCTGAAATTAGTTTAAAACAGCTGCAAAAGTCCAGGTCAGAAAAAAATGTTTTTTTTGTTGGCCAGTGTTATTTAAGTAATTAATTTCTCTACCGATCATCAGTTAGACCAGGGATTGGCAACCTGCCTCTCCGGAGCCACATGCAGCTCTATGGTTTAATCTAAAACATAATTGAACGTTAAAATCTTTTTTTTTTATATGGCAGGTGAATGGGGTCACTATGGAATGTTTTGGTGACAACAAAATGTACAAACTGTATTGTTAAAGAATAAGTCAGAGGGGAAAAAAACTAATTAGACGCAGTTTATTCCATCGCCTATGTTGTTTATTAAGTCAGAATGAGTTGTTGTTGTCATCTGCTGTATACCAGCTGCTGTGTTTGTGTACAAGTGGCTTTGCGCGTGATGCGGCTCTCAAACAATTTTGTTCAAAGACAAAAAAATGCCTCTTCTTTTAAATATTGCTCACCCCTGGTTTAGACTATTCCACGAATGGTATGACATGAAAATGATGTCAAAAAGAATCCCGCCACCGTGCCCCCGTGTGTGCCACTGGACCGGAGGTGACGCCGTTAGAACGATCGCCCGTGTTGCACTGGGTGCGAAAGGCAGAGTGGGTGAAGGGGGCGGCCGCCATCCTCAAAGCGGGCCCCCCGTGTGAGTGACCACAAAAAAAAAGGAATCGATCGCAACATCTTGTCGAATAAATCTACTCTACCGCCCCGATCGTCCCCAGCTCGCGCTAGTCTGGTTGAACGACAACTCCCTCACCACCTCTGGCGCACGGATCTCCTCGGCGCACGATCCGTGGACCGGAGCGTCGGCGCGGTTCTCCTTGCCGCGGGAGGGGCTGCCGCGGTAGAGCTGCCGCGCCGCCACGGGCCGCCCGCCGCCGGCGTTGCCTTTGTTGACCTCCGACCTCTGAAGCCTGGAGGAGGAGGAGCAGTCGCAGGGCCAGGCCGTGCCGCTCGGCAGCAGCGAGCGGCAGCAGCAGCTGGCGGCGGTGGTGGCGGCCGCCGCCGCTGCCACGAGGACGTGGGCGCACGCACAGCCTGCGAGCGCGCGCACGGGCCGCACCGCGCGTGTTAGGAGTCTTGACCACGTGTCGCACGTAGCGTAAACCACCAGTGTGTACGTGTTTAACTGCTTTCACACCGTACGTAGCCAACCATGTATGTATGTGGAACTTCTTTCGCACCGTACGTAGCCAAACATGCTCATCGGAGGTGTGGGGGAAGGACAACAAACTAAACACAACAAGAGGTTCTAAAGAAACGAGTTTATCAATATAGATGATGATTTGAAAGTGTACAGCTCTAGTGGCTTCCTAATATCGGAAGGAAGAGCGTTCCAGACGGCTGGTCGCTCCTCTTCCTTCTCCCTCCACCTCCTCCCTCCCCCCTCCACCTCCTCCTCCACCTGCTCCCTCCTCCCTCCACCTCCTCCTCCACCTGCTTCTTCCTCTACCTTCTTCTCCCGCTTCCTCTCTCTTCATCATACCTCCTCCTCCTCGTGCGGTCTAAATGAAGAATGTGACCGTCTGTAAAGCCCCTGGGTGCGGACTCACCGGCGGTGGTGACGGCGCCGTGGCATGGACTCCCCCACGCCAAGTGCGGGGTCACGAGCGGGGACAGCACCGAGCTGGGGAGCGGCAGCAGGGAGGAGTTCTGGGTAGCGTGGCAGCACCTGCACAAGGCAACGCTGTTGAATTCCGCTCGTTAAAGGAACTCCCCACAATGTGATGAATACTCATGCTGTCTCGCCCCTCCCAATGATTCCATCTGGAAAACTAAAATGCTTCTATATTTTTAAATCCATATGCTTACAAACACAAGCTTTGGCAGTAAGCATTCTGAGTTATGCCCTTTTTTTTGCACACAAGGTTGAATGCGTTTAAGTGTTAGCGCTGTTCTTGGGCCCATTACGAGGGTGCACCTTAACGCTGGTGAAGATCATTCGATATGAATCAGACCATAGGACGTGCCTGTGTGTTCCTGTTAAGATGATTCAATATGAATGCAACTATAGGACGTGCCTATGTGTTTTGATATTAAGATGATTCAATATGAATCAAACTTTAGAACATATGTGTGTTGCTATGAGGGATCCATAGCTGTCAACTCATACAGTTTACCCATATTCTTGTACAGGGAAATTGAGTTTTCAAGTCCATATGGCGTACAGCCGTTTCAACATGGGCACAAAAATGTGTCTATTTGTTTGTGTTTCTCCCTTGTGATGGGACTTTGTAGGATGAACGTTGAGATTTATCAGGGCACGGGGTGACCAATGAGGTCTGATTTGGTCTGTAGTAAGGTAAGGGTACTGACAAGGGGTTGACAGGTATGGGGATCTAGCCGATTGAAAAGCAACCAAACAGAGGGTTACACAACATTTGACACAAACCAGAACAAATGCCACTATTTGCAAACACCCTGTATGTTGAAAAGCGTTTGTAAATAATGTACCTTCGTGGTTCTTCCTAACTTGTTAATTTGTTTATACGGTGTACATTTGAACAAGTACGCTGCAACTGTGTCGTGAGCCACAGCATTTTCTTCACAAGGGATGTTCCCCAGTGAGCGTTGGCACCGTGCCGTGTGAGAGAAGGGAGCGGAAGATGACGCCACTGATCTACTTCTGAAGTCTCTTTTATCGTAGTACCACCTACTAATAGTAGTACCACCTATTACTACGAGTGGTACTACTACAGACAGGATGGTGGATCATAACGTGGTACAGTTCCTAAACAGTAGTACCACTACTACTACTAATAGTAGTAGGTACTACGAGTAGTACCACTACTACTACTGGTAGTAGTAGGTACTACTGAGTAGTACGAATCTGGTGCACGGATGTTCCCCGTGGAACATAAAAAAAATGTTGGGGATCAACGGTGAAGTTCGTACAACGTCAAGTTCGTTATGGCGAGGTACCACGGTACATAACACGGGATTGGGTGTCAATAAGTTGAGTACGTAGTCAACCATGCTATTCGAAGGTGCAGTGTTGAGTCTATGGGTAGTGTTAGTCTTTGGGCAGTATGTTTATATGTTGAACTTCTTTCGCACCATACGTAGCCAACCGTGCTGATCGGAGGTGCGTCATAGCGAAACAACGGGAGGGCGTAAATGGGAATATTGCTGTACACGTATTTCAATTCGTATTCAAACAACTCCTACGAAATGGTGCTGTATATCAAAAATGCTATCAATATGTAAAAAAAAAACCTCAACATACTCGGCCTTTAAATGAAAAGTAGAAAATAGATAACATGTCGGGCAATGGCCCTGATTCATAGCACATCCATAGACATTCGTTGCACTTACAGGTTTATTTTAATGACAGCGGTTGATTCGCTGGTGAATCGTCAGCTCGTATAATAATAACAACAATCGATGAAATGTAACAACTTGTCTTACCGACGTTGTTCATCCCAAGTTGCAAGCGGAAGAGCGACAATGACAAAAATAAATCACATTCACAGATCAATACCAACACCAACAGCATTCACCACTTAGTGACAGTGACGTCGCCAGGGCACCTGTGCCAGGCCAGATGTACTTTGAGGCCACGTCAAGTGTCGGAAGGCTCGCTGCTGGCAGGAGGTCACGGGACAGACCCAGGTGCCATGGGTTGACCGGCTGAAACAACCGGCAGATGCACCAGCTGTGCCCTCTATTGTACCCACTAGTTGCTATTTTGGGCGCCCGGCGCTCTGCTCGTTGTTGTGAGCGTCGCTCCTCTGCCCTCCGCTGTTGTTGGAGGGCGACTGCATCCAACTGCCCAAAAGCATCCTTCACGAGCCCCCTGGATTATGTTGACCCCTGGAACACATTGACCCCTGGGATATGCTGACCCCTGGGATATGTTGATCCCTGGGCTACCTTCCCCTTGAGCTACATCGACCCATGGGGTACGTTGACCACATGGGCTACGTTGACCCCTGGGTGGCAGGGCTAGTGCTTCGGTGGCAAGATGTTAACTACCTTGCCTGGAATGGAGGAGGTTGTGGGTTCGATCCCGACCCTTACGCCTGTTGTACATTTGAAGTTTTGCATGTCTCTCTCTCTCTCCGGGTCCTCTGGTTTTTCTCTCCACGTTAAGAAAAAAAAATTAAGTGAGGGCTGGGGTGGACCCTAGTGGTGCTGCTGTGATGGCAGCTCCCCCACACAGCAACTCTACTGACCCCACCTCCTCACTCATTTTAAAGGAGTCAGAGCAGGGCCTGCTGGGCAGGATTTGAATTCCACAAATTTCCAGAGCTGATTTGTCAGTTGCATCTTGATACACCGCTCAAGACAACGCGTTCGCACATGGCCCTCCACACTCCACGTTGTATCTTCTTCCCATGATAATATCGCAGTTTTATTTCATAGATGTGGCAACCCTTTTCGGACCGCATGCACGTAAGGTGTGTTGAACTTCTAATCACACTGGAGTGAACAACCGTGCCAATTGGAGGTGCGCATGCACGCTCGATAGCCCAGGCCGCAGAATGCTTTAACCTGCTACCGGTGTCCGAGAGCACCTCACCTGGAGGCTTGGCAGGCGTGGGGAGGTGTGTGACAGCAGGAGTCGCCCCTTCCGCCCATTGCCTCAGCGGGCTGCCACCTTGCCAGGGGACATTGCGGCCCACCGCACAGTTGGGCGGCGGGCCCGCTGATAAGGATCCCTTGGTGAGCCGGGCAGAGGGCGTCCGCTGACGGGGCCCGATCGTGCTGCCGAGCTCCGACGGCCTCCAGCCCCATCGCTGTGCGGCCACCGTTGGCGACGCCTGCGGGAAATGGGGGAAAAGTGAACAACAAAAATATGAAAGTGTCACTGAGGTGACCGCAGCACACGAGAGAGGGGGAAGTAGTGGTGGCAATGCTCGAGCAATTTATCGCCAAGGAACTTAAACTAAAACTATTTTATTTCACCATGTAAGGCCCACTGAGCTGTATCGCTCTTTTTCAAAAAAGACCTGACCATCATAAATGCTGGCGCAACTAAGTCACTTATCACGTGGAAATTTATAGCAGCCAAATACTGTAAATGCGTGTTGACTCTAAGTGTAGAGGGAAAGACTGGAGGACCCAGAGAAAAATTCACGTGACCACGGGGAGAAAATTCAAACTCCAAAAATACAGCAGGTGTCACGGTCGGGATCGAACCCACGACCTCCTGCATACCAGGCTAGGGAGACAACATCCCACCATCACGCGAACTCCATCATCAGTGGAACTCCGGTCATCCTCGCAGCAGTGGCTGGCAGCTAACCGTCGAACAAAGACGGTGGTCACTGCATCGCGCGCTTTCAGATGCACTTCTGTGGTCGTCTGGAACGCTCTTCCTTCCGATATTAGGAAGCCACTGGAGCTGTACACTTTTAAATCATCCAGATTGACGAACTAATTTCTTCAGAACTGCGTTTTGTGTTTAGTTTGTTGTCATTCCCCCACACCTCCGATTAGCGTGGTTGGCTACGTACGGTGTTAAAAAAGATCATCATACAGCAATGCAGCCGAATAACAGAAACGGTGCTCCACCACACAAAGGTGTGGTCATACGTGGAGTAAGATTGCACATTACAATGAAACAGTTTGATACTTTATGATACAAAATAAGTAAAAAAAATTAGATAATATCAACACCACCTTGATCATTGGCCACGATCCAATTGCCAATTTCCCCGACAGGAAAAACTAAACTTCATTGCAGCCCTCATCATCACCATCACCTGCGCCATTCTCTTGTGGCCGCAGAAAGTCTGCCGCTGCTGGTGGTTGAGCAACAGCCTGGTGCCCGTCCACACGGACATCCGCGCTCGCTCCTCCTCCTCCCCCCTCCCTGCCGCCGTCTCCCTCCGCGGGCGCCCTCGCCTCCCTCTCGTCGTCGCCTTCGTCCACCGGCGCCGTCATGGTGGCGTTCCCGCTGTCCAGCGACCCCTCGTCTCCCGGCCGGAGTGGCGGACCGGCCATCGGCCCGGCCGTCGCCTCGCCGCCGCCGTCCGCCAGGAACGGGTGTTCCAGCACGGCGGGCAGGCCCGGCCGCTTGCCGGGGTCTCGCCGCAGCAGCCGGCGCAGGAGGTCGCGGGCGGCGGGCGACAGCGTGGGCGGCAGCTCGAAGCGCGCCAGCATGACGCGCGCCAGCGTGGCCGGGACGGCGGACGCCTGGAAGGGCAGGCGCCCCACCAGCATGGCGTAGGCCGCGCAGCCGAGGGCCCACGCGTCGGCGGGGGCACCGTGCGGGCCGCGCGAGGCCACCTCGGGCGACATGTAGTTGGGCGTGCCGCACACGGTGAGCCGCGACTCGCCGGGCAAGGGCAGCCGCGCCGCCAGGCCGAAGTCGGCGATGCGCGTCGACATGTCGGAGGCGAGGAGCAGGTTGGCGAGCGTGAGGTCGCGGTGGATGACCCCGTGCGCGTGCAGGTAGAGCAGCCCCGAGGAGATCTCACGCAGGAATTGGCGCGCTTGTGGAGGGCGGGCGGAAAGTGGGACGGGGGGGAGGGGGGCCACGGGCATCCGAAGTTAGGGGTCAGCAACCAAGATAACAAAAGATGACAATTTTTTCTAATTTGGTAAAAAAAAAACCTCAACATTCCAAAATCGAGACGGTGCTCCTTCACGAATTACTTCGCGAAGCAGTCCTGAGAGAGACACACGCGGCTCCGGAGCCGCAGGCATGCCGAACCCTGGTTTAGAGCATTTGGCTGCTATAAATGTCCCCGCGGTAGGGGTCGTCCATAAATGACATCACGCGATTTTGGACGATTTTTGACCCCCCCCCCCCTAGTCACACGGCGTCACAAAAAGTCAGACCCCCCCTCAAATATGACGTCACAAAGCTCTGCCCCCCCCCAAAATAAAACATGCTTCAAATCGCTTTAAACTATTGTCATTGTAGTGTGTATTTAATGTGGCGCTGCACTCTGATGTTGTAGGAGAAAACATTCATTAAATAGTCTATTTAATTAAGTAGAACGTGTTGTCTATATTTATTTAAAGTTGCGCATTCTGATGTGACGTCACATTTCTCAACCCCCCCCCCCCTCGTCACACATCGTCACAAATGTCTGACCCCCCCCCCCCCCCCTAGGTGCGTGACGTAATTTATGAACGGCTCCTAAGCCACTCCGTTGAGCTATCAATTGTGGCCAGGTCACTTCTGAAAAAAAGCTGTATAGCTCAATGGGCCTTGCCTGGTTAAATACAAACAGTAAAATAGTCAATAGTACATTTATTAGGATCGTGAAATGTGGCAGCTTGGGGAGGCCTTCATCTAGCAGTGGTTTGCACAATGGCTGAAGGAAATGATCATGACGATGATGTTCATAACTGTCAACCCATAGTTTACCTGTATTCTTGTACAGGGAAATTGAGTTTTCAGGTCGATACGGTGTACAGCCGTTTCAATACGGGCAAATTGTTTTCGTCTATTTGTTTGTGTTTCTCCCTTGTGATGGGATTTTGTAGGATGAACGTTGAGATTTATAAAGGCATTGGGTGTCCAATAAGGTCTGAATTGGTCTGTAATAAGGTAGGCACTGATAAGGGGTTGACAGGGATGGTTAATCTTTTTTGACATGTGTGTTCATTCATTTTCCTGCACCTTTACCAGCTCCGAACTACAAAAGACAACACCTCTCTCGCTCTCTCCAAAAACGAGAACCTAGGGAATGGACACGGTGGGCCGAATGGTTGTTCTCTGGATGTACACACAGTATGTCTTCGTTGCTCACGAACTTGCCATGCGCGATTTTGGCTGTCCGCGAATGGCATCTGGAACTCTACTCGATTGGATCGAGGAGAGAGAAAGCGATGAGAGATAAAGCGATGAGAGATAAAGTGATGAGAGATAAAGTGATGAGAGATAAAGTAATAGAGATAAGGTGATCAGTTAAAGAGATGAGAGATAAAGTGCTGTGATAGAATGTATTATTTAAGGTAATTCAAAAATAGATAGGTTTTCGTCGGCCAATATCATTATGCGCTAAATGTGCTATTCACGAGAATTCTGGCTGTCGCCTGATGATGCTGGTGGTAATAACCAGAAAAACATCATACTCGAATTGTAAATTGTGTGGGTTTACTCTCCAACACACCAGTGTGCTCAACTAGTAACGAATTGGGATGTTGTGTTTACGTGACAAATCTTACTAATTTGGCTTTATCGGCTGGTGGCGGGTTTAACGACACATTTATATGTTACGCGATCTAACCGAAAAAAAACCTCTATTACGGATAATATTGGTCGCGAAAGCCTACGTGTTTAATGTAACAATTGGTGGCAGCAGCAGGATTTGAACCAACACGTCTGAAGAGACTGGCACCTTAAACCAGCACCTGAGACAGCTCTCGCACACTCACTGGCACACAACTTTCTGGTTTCATACGTGTAAACAAGGGTGCAGTGAGCGCCATGCCAACAGACATGACTCACGGCACTGGACATCTGTGTCATTCAGTGGGTGTGTAAGCAGCTTGCTTGCATGAATACACCCTACACATTTGAATACACTGGTAGGGACCACCTGGTTCCACCAGCCCACAGGGGATTATTGTGTCCGTCCGTCCGTCGTGCATCCAAAAATGGGAGG